>NC_061513.1:76717657-77017657 GCF_022539505.1 Lolium rigidum
AATCTAGGCAGAAAAGAGAAAATATGCATTTTAGATAGATGTGCAAAAGGAAATACTTCGAAACCAGTATAACATACTAACACATGCCTTAATCAGACCAGTTAAGAATGAGATGCAAAAAAAAACTGAAAATATAGGATCCATGGAAATCTGGAATTGCATAATCTTGCACTATCTTTGAGACTGCAGATCAGGAATTGCAGCATACCTGTGCAAGTAAGTCATGTATACTCCTCTTGGAGAGTAGCCGGTTGCTAGATTCACTAGCAGCTGCATCGGCAGAAGTCATGTCCAGAAGCTGCATATTATTAGCTTGTACCGTAGCAGGAGTATCAGGCTTCTGAGTCAATGAGACAGGAGTCCGAGCAGCTTGCTGCTGGTTTTTCAGTGTTGTATTTTGCTGATTTTGTTGTGAGGAACTTTGTGCCTGACTTTGGTGCTGCTGTTGTTGTTGCTGCTGCTGCAGAAGCTGTTGCTGAGGTACCTGCTGTTGCTGCAAAAGTTGTTGCTGAGGTACCTGCGGCTGCTGCTGCTGCAAAAGTTGTTGCTGAGGTAGGTGCTGCTGCTGTCCTGAAAGTACATTCTGTTGATGCGAAGCCACAGGTGCAGACTGTGCAACATTGTAGGGTCTTGGTTGTGGAACTTGTGGCCTTTGTTGGGGCCTAAATTGTGACGATACATTTGACGGAGTTTGCTGTAAAGCCATCGAAGGAGAACCCATGGACAGTGGTCTTGTTAAAGAATGCATTGGGGTTTTCTGTTGGAAAATAATTCAATCAAGTACACAGCATGACATGAGCTGCAACAAATAAGTGTTGTCTTCTCTCCTAATTGGATGGTACAACATAAAATATGTGAAATTAATAAAGGGGCATTAAACCGGATTAAGCCTACACTTCTGTGGATTATAAACGATCAATCCAATTTTTGAAGGTCCGTAAAAATACTTTTCATGTCTACATCAACATTTATATGAACAAATCTAATTTACATACTGTAACATTCATTTTGCATACAACTGAAGTAGAATATTGAATTGTCTACAGACAAAGCAATACTACGTCTACAAGTAAAAGGCTTCTTACTTGAGAACCTGGCATCTGGCTACCAGATGAAGATGGTGTCGCTGATGACAGGAGACCTGGTCTTGGCTGTTGCGGACCAGAGATCGCTCCTGGCCTTGGCTGTTGCGGACCAGAGATCACTCCTGGCCTTGGCTGTTGCTGGCCAGAGATTGCACCTGGCCTTGGCTGTTGCGGGCCAGAGAATGCTCCTGGCCTTGGCTGTTGCGGACCAGAGATTGCTCCTGGCCTTGGCTGTTGAGAAATGGACAAATCTATTTACATAACCACGGATTTCACATAGAACTGAAACATAATACTGACTTGCCTACAAATTAAATTAGACTTCCTCTACAAGTACATGACTTCTTACTTGTGAACCTGGCATTTGGCTACCAGATGGTGCCGCTGATGATGAAAGACCTGGCCTTGGTTGTTGTGGACCAGAGACTGCTACTGATCTCATCTGAGATGTGCTGAGGGAACCAATCATCCCAATATTCTGAATCCCAGGGGCAGGCTGCCTAAGCTGAAGATCATAATCATCTTTAGGAATTTTCTAGAACTCAGCAGAGGAAATAGAAGATGCAATTTACACTCAACTTAGTAACAGTTATTGTTGGCAAAGGTCGTTTTTATGCTAATCCTATTAGGACTTGAGAGATGGTCTGCGACCTAGAGCCGTAGACTAATCCCACCTGGATTAGGATTCCTTCACTGTCGGTTACAGGTGGATAACTATGTAAAACCCAGGAAATACAAGATCTCATTCAAAGCAAGATATAACCAATTGGGAGTGCATGAGAAGATTAGAGTCTGTGGTGTTAATCAGCACAATGTTTGTGTATAGGAAAAGAAACGGAGGGTCCTAAGGTTTGAGATGGTTGAGAGAGCGACAATCCCTTATACACCTGAGGTTGTGTTTAATGAATTCGTGGTCGGCTTCGCCAAATCTTTTCTCCCTTGTTATGATTGTTTTTTCACCATTATTTCAGCTACATCTACTACATTCATCTACTTCGTTCTTGGTACCATACACCATCGTGCCATATTACATGATATCAGAAACGGAGCAGAGTATAGTATTAAGGATGCAAGCAGCACGCCCATTAAGACCGCAGACCACACGCAACAGTGCAAAAAAGTACTAATAGCATCAAACTTCCACTGATGCTTGATTTGGCTGCTGCAAAGCACAACACAGGTTTTCACGGGCTGCCACTTGCACCCCTAGTAACTTAATAACAGCTCAGAATACTAATGTGGAAGTAAGCACACAAAAGAAAACGATTATTTGAGATCGAGAAGCTCCATCTAAACTTTCAAAGGATGAAGTTGGGTGAAGTGACTGAAAAACTGAAGCATTTACAGTTGTTCATTTCTTGAGAAGGACTCGGTGGATACACCACCCAAACACCGCAGGCACACCGTCATGCATGTCCACCACGTACACTAGGTAATTTTATCGAAGGCCCGTAATACAGTGAACAGCTGTGCCAGGTTCAGGGCTTGAATTATAAGTACAAGTTAACATTGTACTGGGTGGCAAGAATTGAGCAGAGAAATTACATGTACTGTTGGTTTCTTTGCTATTCAGAGGCCACAGGTCCGATATGGGAACTACAGCGCCTTTTATCGAAAAAAATGAGAATCGAATCGCAAACGGAAGTTCAAGTATTCTGCACGTAGCTAGCAGCACCAAGAAGTAGCTAATCGCTAGTCATGGTTTTGATAAAACTATGTTAATGAGCCCAATTTAGCCTCATCGGAAGGGAACTCCATTATTCCGAGCTTCCTTAGCTTAGAATATAAAACATTCGAGTTTAAGAAGGAGACACGAACCTGGGGAGCGGGCGGCGGAGGCTGGTCCGGGCCACGATGCATAGGGTTGAACTGGTGAGCGAGCGGCGGCGGAGGCACGAACCCGGTATAGCCCATGGGCGTCTGCGCCCCACGCGGGTGAGCAGGCAAGCCAAGGGCGACGCCTCCCCTTGGCATTGCAGAGGCCACGGAGGAGGCCCCGGCGGTGGCGGGAGAGGAGGAGGCGGTCATCGTGATGGGCGAGGCTAGGTGGGTGTACGGAGGCCTCATGCGAGGCGGCGGCGGCCTCACGCTCGCCGGGATGGGAGTCGGGGGCTCTAGGGTTTGGGTGGGGGCTGGGGCTGGAGCGGGAGCAGGAGCTGGGTTGGAATCTGAGGTGGGTGGCGCGGCAGTGGAAACGGAAGGAGTAGGAGTCGGCGCCGGAGCCGGAGGGGGAGACGTCGCTGCGGCCGGAGCGGGCGGCGCCGCCGCGTCCGGCTGCGCGGGCGGAGGCTCGTCCATGGTGTTTGACGAATTGCCCGTTGCGCGGAGGATTCTTATATTTCTCAAGGACCTGTCTGCAAAATATCCCATCCTCCAAAACCCGCAAGGCAAAACCTCTCTCTTTCCCCTCAGTCTTCCAACAGCGAGCGATGGGCAAGAGCGGGAAGAAGACGAAGGAATCGCACCGGCAAGGCCGCGGCCGCCGCGCCGCCCAGTTCGGCGGCGACGAAGATCTGCCTTCGTCTGCCTACGACGCGCCACCGCGCCGCGACGAGGAATCGGACGGCGACGACTCCAACGAAGCAGCATCGGAAGACGAGCATGGTAGAGACGCAGGAGCAGGCGACCACCAGGACCAAGGGCAAGTCGGCTCTACGCCTTCCAAATTCCACCTCTACCAGCTTTCCGTGCAGGTAACATCGCTAGCTCTTCCATTCATGCTTAGTAGATCTGTGAAAGCCTCCGTGCTCGCAACCTGTTCGACGGAATGACAATGCTGCTGTGCTTTTGTGGCCAGTCGCCGAAAGGGGACATCAGCTACCTGCAGAAGTTCTTTCTGATGTATGTTGGCGGACGCGCCCCTCTCCACCTGCAGGAGGATTTCTGTGGCACGGCCCTCCTCAGGTTAAACCACTGCCACGCATAGCCTCTGCGCAATCATTGTGCTATCATTTTCACAAACACCATGCACCGTGTATCAGTTGCTGAGGATTTCAGGGGTGGGTCTCATTAGCACGACATGATTGATTTCGTATTTGCATTGATACGCATGTTTCTACAAGCTTTCATGTTCAAATGGTTACTCTCTGGAGAACTTTCATCAGTGGTGTGTGACATCAAAGAGATTACTTATTATTTAGCTTCAGAGCATCAGTTGCACATGTTGCTCATGGTCCATTTTCTCTTCCTTTTGGCAGTACCGAGTGGCTTCGCACTGACGCGAGAAGAACAGCCGTTGGCTTGGATTTCGACCGTGAGTCACTCGAGTGGTGTCTCGAGAACAACATGAGTAAGATTGGAGCTGATGGGAGATTGTTGCTCTTCGATGGAAACGTTCTGCAGCCGGATGAATCTCGCCTTGTCAAGCAAAAGATCGGTGATCTCATGCATGGTCTAAATGTTACCAGTGATAATGGTTCTACAGAAACAGACAGCAGCGAGCAGTCAGATGCTGCAATTGTGAAATGTTTAGCTCGATTCGACCATGTCAGATGCAGTTTTGCCTGGAAGAGACATAATTTGTGCGTTCAACTACAGTTGTTGTTGCCTTCACAAGCGAAAGGATTTGGTTTTGTATTTCAGGCATGCTTTGAATGCACTTTCCAGAAGAGGTGGTATATTTGTAATGGATGTATATGGTGGCACATCATCTGAATGCAAGCTTCGTCTCCAGAGGAGATTTCCGAGCTTCACGGTGAGTAGTTATAACATTGTGTGGTAGTTACAGTGAATTGAGGCCTATCTTGATGTTTGACATCGTCATAAGATATTTTTGGGCGAGGTTGCACTCTTTCTATCAAAATCTGCAGTATTTATAAAATATTACAACACGCTAACAACTCTCATAGTCTATATAAAATTACGTAATGGGTTAGCTACATATCAGTCTGTTCTCAAATATAAGATGTTTTTGGATTTTAAATTGAACTCCCAAAACGTCGTATGTTTAGGAATGGAAGGAGTATTCTATTTGACCTCTTTGAATTACTGTGTAGTTATACTAAGTTAAGACAGCTTGAACTTAGCAATTCAGCAAGGTATATTTTGTATGGGTTGCATGACAAATATATGTGTTATGCTAATATTCTTTCCTAAATAGCACTCTTTCTGGGTTTCCTAAAATTAACCTGGATATGATAATTTAGTACACAAAGATTGCAGTGTCTCCATTACATTTTGTCGACAGAACCTCTTTTGCGCATATCAGTCATATAATTTCCACCCTTCTATGGTCTCTGCAAGGTGATACAAACTGCAGTTGCAGTATCTATATTAGAGGAGCTCATAATCTTTTGGCGTAATATTAAATCTAGAATTCATTTTATATACAACTATGCATACAGTATTTCTGGGAGCAAGAAGAGTTTGACATCATAACTCGCGAAACAAGGATCAGCCTCCACTTTCAAGTCGGAAAGAAGCAAATGCTGCGGCATGCTTTCTCGTACCATTGGCGCCTGTAAGTTGCTTATACATTTACTTGACAAGGCAACATTTAAGTTCATATCTGTTGCGTATTTTCTCATTCACTGAGCTGAATGTTACAGAAAACCTGCATGGTAGTCTTCCATGAGCAATAGTTGACATAGAAACTTCTGGTAAATGTCACGCTCTTCGGAAATTTGCGGGTGGAATGGATCTACGGCAGTAGGTGAGGTCTGGTTGATGGGAGGGGTAACCAAGACCGCTGAGAGGGCAGGTACCTACACAGTTAAGATAGGGAGTACTGTAGTAGAGAGAAGAAGAGCGAGAGTTGGGGCAATTTTCTGCTGAATAAATCTCATATGCCTGTCGCCATTTTATAGACGAGACCTTAACAATTGGAACATAAAGTGTAAGTTAAAAGCATCTTATCTAAAGGGAAACAAACCAGATCCTGTAACTTAAGGCGGATGCTTATCTCTAAACTTTGCCAGCTGCTGCACCTCCTGATCACGCTGGAGCCATATGGGCTTCCAGGGCCTCCTGCTGTGGGTTTCAACATTTGACCGCCGTACTTACTATGTCTAGGCATCTGGGGTTGTTATCATGCCCATACTCACAAAATGCTGTCCTGCTTCAATGCGGAATTGCGGTAGCATTGTATGCGGTGTAGATGCGGGGAAACCAAAGGCAATGCTGTTACATTAGCTTGAACAGCTTTGATGCTATTGATCCGAGCGGGTCGCTGTTGTTACTTCGGTGATAGGAGTACACTCGCATTTTCCTGTGCCATTGTATGTTTTTAACTTTGCATGTGAATAGCGAAGACATCTTTGTTCTTCTGCACATATGGATCTAGGTAGATCAGATTGAAAGTTGTAAATCAATTCGCTCTTTTGCAGGTGGTCGATACCAGAGATCAAGGACTGCCTGGAGGAAGCTGGATTTAAGTCCATCCACGTCTGGATCAGGGAGATGCCGGACACCCAATCGAGTGGAAACGCCAAGGAGTACACTGCTGACCGTGACGTCAAGTACGAAGAGCTCCAGCATTTCAACCAGGGAGACGCATGGAACGCATATGTGGTCGGAGTAGCAAACAAGTAGGCGAAGCATGCTCCTCGGTGCCTCGTGTTACTGAGATGTGATAGAAACCTGGTCGCTGACAATTTTCCCTTCCACCGCTCCCAAGTCACATTTCTGCTGCTGGAGGACCATGTTTTTCTTTTTCCAATTTAGGAATGCTTGTCCACGAACTTTTTACCCGATGCAATTACATCGTGTCATGTATTTCTTGTTGCCACCGGAAGTATTCTGAAGCATACGGTGGATCACGTTTCTAGATGATATGCTATGTGTCACGATGCCGTGTCTCACCAGTTGGAAAGAATGACTGTGATTCAAAACGGCGAAGCTTCCTGAGTCTTTGAGTTCTCGGCCTTGGACGTTGAAGTGCTCGTTGTGGTTGAGGAGTTGCAACTTGCACCGGGGAGGGGCTTCCCCAGGTTGCCCTCTCACTGCTTCGCTTCTGCCGTTCAAAGGCAGGCAATACCCGTAGTCATCGTTTCTTTCCACCACTTGCCGAGTTGCCGAGACGTTCCAGTTCCACTGATCAAGGGTTTTTGTTGGTCGGCGAGTTTTAGCCTATGGACACCAGTCTACCAAATGGAGCTTTCTGCTGCAAGGCTTCCACCTCTATCGAGTCGTGTCTGGACTACCATCAACATCCCTTGTTTGTTTGCATTAACTGTCTCAGGTCACATTCCAGATTTGTCAGTCTCTCCAAAATTTTCGACTAGGTTCCATTTGGAGTGCTTGGACTTAGAGTATCTCCACGGGCAGCCCCAAATAGTCGACGGCATCGGCGTCGGCACTGCTGTATGGAGGGCGCCGGCACAACATCATCTATTTGGGGATGTTGATCCACACCGGCGCCCCCATATATTAGCCTCGATAGATTTAGAAATTTAAAATGATATTTAAAAACCTACATTTATACGAGATTCATACGAAATTTATACAAAAGTAGCTTGAATTTAAACATAACTAAAACTTAAACTTAATCGGTTGGGGCGCTCGACGGTCCTGCCTCGTCGTCGTTCTTCGCCATTGCCGACTGCGTCTGTGCTCGCTTCTCCTCCCTTGCTTCGCGCATCTGGCGGTGGAGCATGGCGGCCGGTGTCGCAGGGGCTTGCCGGCGGCGCTGCCCCCGCGCTTCCAGCCTTTCCCGAGAACTTCGGTCTCGGCGCGCCTCGCCTGCTGGCGGGCGAACGCCTCGTAGTGTCGATGAGCGTTGAGCTCTGCGAGCTTCTGTCGCTCCGCCTCCATGAGGCGGCGTCTCGCCTCCTCTGTGGCCGCTAGCTGGCGCGAGATCTCGAGGACGTGCTTGAGGTTCGCGTCGTTGACGAACTCGCGCTGCTCCTCCTTCAACCGCTGGTATCGTTGCGCGTTCAGCGATGCGAGGATCGCCGCCTGCTCGGCGGCTCGCCCGACTGCGCTGCCTCCTCCGTCGCCTCTGCTTCCGCGTCTGCAACGTAGGCCTCGTGCCACGCCGCGAACCGTGGGTCCGCGTCCTTGTCGGAGCTGTACTCCGCGTCGGCCTGCGGCTCCGGCTCCGATTGCGGCTGCGGTGGTGGGGGAGGCAGCGCGCGGCCGTTGAGGCCCAGCATCGAGTAGGTGGTCTTCAGACGGCGCGGCATTTTGATTTGGAGAGGAGAGAATGAAGCGGAGGTGGTGGAGATGAGAGGAGAGAATGGAGCGGTGGTGGTGGACGGCGTTCGTACTATATAGCGGTGGCAACTACCCACATTTACGGTGACTGGACGCCGCGTGGCTAGTCGCTGCCCTCGTGGCCGCCTCGGTTTCCGCGCGGGAGACCATTAAACGCCGACGACCAACCTTCCCGCGTCGCGGCCGATGCGAACCGTCGCGTCCTCTCGCTGACAAGGCTCCCCCACCAGCGAACACCGTCGTTCCACGAGGCGTCGGCGCGCCCGATTCGTGCCCTTGTCCAAGGGGCCGGCACGGGGATGCCGACGATTCTATTGGGCTCGAAAAATGGCCGGCCGTTTGGGGCGCACCAGTGCGAGCCCAAAAACGACACCGGCCCTCCAATCGCTATCAGGACCGCTATCGGGGCCGCTAGTGGAGATGCTCTTACCCCTGTGTTGATTGGACCAAGATTTTAAACCTTTCCTGTCAAAATTCAGTGTGATAGGCATACTCTCTGGAGATTTTTTGTCAAAAGAGACCACCTGCCCCAATTCATTGACAAAAAGGACCACCTGTGACTGAAATTGGCAAAAAGGACCACCTGCTGGGTGGCGGCAGGGCCCCCAGCCGACACGTGGCGCTTGCCGCCGGGGCCATGTGGCGGCACGTTAGCCGGCCCAGCTCGCCGTCCGGCCGCCGTTTGCCATGGTGGGCCATGCCGCCCCACGGTGTGGCGGCAAGGTGACGTGGAGGCTGCCTCCAACGCCGGTGGCGGCAGGCCCCGCCATGCACTGATGGCCGACGACCACGCGCAGATTTTCCGCCCGGCCGACATCAGCTGGTGACACTGACTAAAGAAGCTGACTGCACTGATTTCAAGGCATGTTGTAACTGTCGGAGATTCCCGCTCGATACAGGAAATTAACCACCGAAAGCGCCCTATATGCGTAGGAATTTTGTGCTGATACAGCAATTAGAGCACCGACAGCCGATACGCACTAATTTTTTGGTACTGCTCGCACTAACTGAAGGCTATATAAGTCGGCTTCCCCGCATAAAAATCGAAATAGCAGGATCAAGTTTGCCTTCTCCGCGTCTCTGTTTCGTGCGCAAAATATTGGAGTGAGTGTGAGTGTGCCTTGCTCGGACCAGGATTTTAGGCCGATGAAGGGGAAGAATGCAAGCTTACCACCGGGGGTGAGAGCAGAGAGGTGTTGGTGCGGCCGCCTTGCTAAGGTGAAGGAGGTGGTTGATTTTTCTGGTAAGTTCGGCATGAAATATTTCATGTGCGCGAGCTATGATCATGATCCACCCAGGAAAATAAGTTCATCGTCCTCGAGGCATGCGGTATGTTCTAACAGCATGATTAAAAAAATTATTTGTATGTCATTAATTTTCGTTGATTAACCGTACTATTTGTGTTACAGTCTCCCCCGCCCCTTTGCATGTGGTTTCACTGGATAGACCAGGAGCAGCCGGAGTGGGCACGCCGCGAGGTGGAGGAGAAACAACGGCGTGCATGGGCAAGGTTCCATGAGGAGGAGCGTTTCGAAAAGGCTATTGCTAATGATAAAGTAGAAAGAGAGAGACGGATACAAAAATTAAAGGCGGAGCAAGCTCGAAATCGTGAGGTGAATCAGAAGAGGATGGATGATGAGGCTGCACGTAGGTATGCAGAGGAAGAGGTGCGCAGAGAGGCCCGTGAAGCGGAGAGGAAGAGATTAAGGGAAAGAGCTGCCGAGGCGCAAGCGGCAGAAGAACGCGGCGACTAGTCCGGAAAATGGCCACGCTGGACGCAGGGAAAGTAGAGTGATATATTTGTACTAACTACGTATGTTAATTCCGTTTTACTTTGTCGTTGTATCTTAAATTCCGTTGTAGTAAGTAGCCGTATTTTAATTATAGTAACTTAATTGTATGTTGTATTTTTGCATGTTCATGTATCTTATTTTGAAGTACTTGTTGAATAATTATTCGAAGTTATAGAAATATGTCTCATACATAGGTCATACATGGATAGAAATAATAGTAAAATGCCAACGACAGCGACATAGGTCATACATAGATAGAGTCGTCAACATATCACGCTTGTCGATGACGGCGTGGTGGTCTCTGCCTACCACCAAAAGGCGACCATGGATTTGGTACACGATGTTGGCGCAAACCTCGGCCGTACTGATTTTTCTCATTCTCTGTATGTGTCTCATTTGGTGGTGATGGAGTCTGAAATACGAACTGAGATTCTTGATTTGGGGGAATCAAACTAGCATCTGATTTTCCTCATTCTCTGTATGTGTTTCAGTAATCAGGGTTGTGATAGGGAGAGCTCGCACACCTTTTAGCACTTGGTCATTATGCCGTACCGAGCCCCTGAGTCGTGAGCTTGCGCCCACTTACTTAAATCCGGGCAGTTCTGATTAATCCATGTACTCAAATTTATCACGCTTGTGTTAATATTTTAAAACAGTAGGAGCCTTTCCTACTGTTAAAGGTTTCAAAAAAAAAAATTATTTCAGTCCTCCGGCCCCTCCGGTCTTCGGTCTTCTCTCGGCGGCAAGGCAGCTTTCTCGATTTCTTTGTTGATTCCAGCCCAAATAGCATTCATCTTCGCTTCTGTCTTCTGCATGCACATCCTCTTAAAAAGCTTGAACCAGTCTTTGTTCTTGAACTTTGAGTAAAAATTGGCTGCCAAGTGCCTCATGCACCACCTTGTCTCCAGGTCGGGCCACCCCCAGTCAGGGTCCGATGAATTCTTGATTAATTCGAGAGCGCTCAAAAGGCCTGTGTTGCGATCTGATATGATGCAAACATCGGGCCGATCTCTCACGACTCCCATCTTCAAGCGACTGAGGAACCATAACCAGCTATCTTTGTTTTCACTCTCGACAAGTGCATAGGCAATAGGCAAGAGCTGATTATTTGCGTCGCTTGCGATCGCCAACAAGAGTGTGCCCTTGTACTTTCCAATGAGAAAGGTACCATCTATTGACAAAGCACCGGGCGGCAAGTGATGGAATGCCCGTATAGTCCGGGGAATGCCCGAATAAACGATCAAGGATTTCTTGGTTTTCCTCCGAGAGGGTGTTGACGAGCTCTCCCGACCACTTGAGTCCCCTGGTTAGTTGTTGCTATCTGATGGAGTAGTCTCGGGGCAAGGTCATATGCCTCCTCATAGGTGCCATACAATCTCTGGAAAATCTCCTCCTTCGCCCGCCTTGCCTTACTAAAGTTGACCTGGAAGCCAATCAGATCTTCCGCGGTTTTTTGCAGCTTCTTTGTACCAAGGGTTATATCTTCTTCGCCACTTGCATGATATGTGATACATATTTTGCAGTGACGTTGCGGTGGTTGTCAAGAGCCCCCAATTACTCGCAGCTATGGGGTTCTATTTTTGAGATATGCCATGGCTGACATACCCCAGGGCTCACCCGAGCGATAACTCTCCCCCTGCAACCCTCATTCAATTTGACGCATATGACTTTCAGCTGCCTTCGATCAGACTGCTTCACTCCGTGTTGCCGAGATATGGCCAACGCATACATCTTGATTGCTTGGTCAGCCGAGTCCTTGTCTGGGAAAGTTTGCCCAACCCGCGGACTCGCCTCCCCTAGGCCCGGAACAGAGCGGAATTCATTGCCGATGGTCATTGTTTTTAAGAACTCAGGGTCCATTGGTGCCGCAACCGCCCTCCGGGAAGGACCGACGCCTTCTTCGTCCGAGGAGGATTCAGACGAAGAAGAACGAGCGTCATCGTCCAACGCCTCTGGCAGTCCCTCCACACGCTCGCTAATGTCAACAAACGCGGACCACATCCCGGCTCGGCAGCAAACTGGGCGAGCATCTGCTCCGATGAGCCGGTGCTATGGCCTGCAGTCAGTGCCTCATGCTCTGATTGGCCTATCATGCCTGCTGCAGTCAGGGCCAAATGCTCTGATTAAACGGTGCTCGGTCCTGTGACGATGGCCATCTCCTCTTCACCAGCGCCGGTACTACTTCCGGCACCATCATCACCTGATATAAACTGAACATACACCATGGGCTCTCCGTACATAGCAGCACCAGGTGTGCTTGCAAACCTCATGTACGTACCCCAATTTCTATCACTCTTTACCTCCTGCAAACCCCAACGGGCAGGTGTCCCATCATTCCCTCCTACGACGATGAGAGCCTCAATGGTCATCTTCTTCCCACGCATGTCGCGCCCAAACTATGCTCGGATGCATCTTCTAACATCCAAAAAATCTCTATTGACCATATCTGTCACTACAACTTTCATCGACTCGCAGCGCGACACATCGACACCAGAAAATTCATCGCGTACGACGTCTCCATAAAACACTAACGCAGTTTCCATCGTACCTACCGCACAACCATATTTTTAAAATTATATTAGATTACAACACAACAATATTTAACATGTGATTAACATTTTTAAATAATCATAACACAACACCATATTTAATATTTTTAACAGCATTCCATAATAAATACGGACGGATTTTAGTACCTCAACTTTAGCCCGTGCGCTCCACTTCTAATTATATCTTAAAATAGTTCCACCTTACTGCAATCAAAGCACTTCGTCCGAATATGCACCATCACTTAATCTAATTAGAAGTTGATCATTCCTACGTGATATATTTCTACGCACATAAAATCATATTCTATATATTTTCGCATGTTGCATACATAAAACATATATTCTAGTTCGCAAATTCAATTAGCTATGTACGTTCTAATTACATGTTGCATGTCCTAATATATTACTCAATAATGACTACAGTCGTTCTAATATTTTCATCCTACCTATGCATGCAAATTCTGCATGCAACTACAGAACATGCATTAATCAAACTAATTATAGTACACAACTAATTAGGTTCTAACTACATAAATAAAATAGATCATGCTTTCTTGTTTAAATTCTTACCTTGATATCACAGATTGAGCAAACACTTGAGCAAACAATGAATCAGCTAAGAATTCTTGGGCAGCGAGCAGGAGACATCAACTACGTGACCAAAAACTAAAGTGCACGAAGAGAAAGAGTATGCTGATAGTGAGAGTGCACGGACAGTGAGAGTGCAGATACTGAGCAGACAGTAAGAGCCTTATATAGAATCAGCTCACCTCGACAGAATCCACAATTAGCAAAAGTTAGACCACCGAAAGCAGGCAATTTGCAACAGTTCAACATCGAAAGCAGGAAAAAGCAGGTCAATTTGCAATAGTACACACAGCATAAAAATCAGTGATGCATCAAAGTGTGTGCAGCCAGATGCTGTCGGGCTATCGGCGGAGAATCTCCCGCGCGCTCCCGCGCGAGGCGGTCGGCCGGCCTGGTGTGCATGCACTACCTGCCGTCAGGGAGAGTGTAGACTGATTTCCCGCTCAGACCTGCCTCAAAGTCAGTGCCGGTTGGAGCTGGGCTGGGCCCTGCCGCCACCTGCCCTGGAGGCGTCGCCACGTCAACCTGCCGCCGCATGCTCCGGCGGCATGGCCCGCGACGGTCGACGGTGGCTAACAGCGCGGAGCAACGGCTAACGTGCCGCCAGCCAGCTCGGCGGCGGGCCCCTGCCGCCACACACCCCGGCGGCATCCTGCACGTGTCGCTTGGGGGCTCTGCCGCCACATCCAGGGTGGTCTTTTTTGTTAATTTGATTCACAGGTGGTCTTTTTTGTCAATGAATTGGGGAGGGTGGTCCGTTTTGTCAAATTTTCCTCTGGAGACCGAGAGATTGAAGTGTGTTTGGAAACTGCACAATATCAGAATGAGTCGAGCCATGTCATATTAGACTGCATCAAGGTTGAAAAAGAAGGACATCTGAATGATTTGGTTGTATTTTCGTTTTTGTTAAGCTGCTTTGTACTGTTCGATGATTTTTTAATGTTAGTGTCTCTTTTTCGCAAAAAAAAAATGGTTTCGTTGGAGTCCTGTCCAATTTGTTGAACTTGAAACTCTTCCGAGGATACATTGTAAACCTTCTGATGCTGAGTGAAATCCTGTCATTTCACCCGAAAAAGAATCAAACTCGTAACTGTCATCGACCCAAAGTAGCAGTACTACTATTTCGGAGCCTGTCGATAACAGTTCAGCACAGCAAGCACAGTTAATATCTTGAAACATCAACCTTTTACAGCTTTGTCTGCAACTGCGTGGAATGTTCTGATCTCAAAATCAACAATGGGCGGCTCAAAGTGGCCAATTGGAAGATTCTCAGTGCTCGCCGGCGTGGATTCCTACAAAGTGTGGGTGGGTCAAGGATATCGTTTCTCCGTCTCACCATAAGCGTCGAGGAAGATGATGGAACATACACGAGGCAAAGATCGATCCGTCGCTGGTTTCGTAGCTTAGCAAGAGACCCGATTCATACGGTGGCAACTGCAAAGACTCTCCACATGGACTCATCGTGCCAATGAATCGGTAGGAAAGTGCCGAAACCCGGAAGAAGGCTTCGAGGATTGAGAGCGACGCAGACCAGAATGATCAGAATGACTTTTTTTTTTTGAAGAAAATGCAGTCAGATATGCTTTTCATTGATTGATGATCTGAAATTCTGAATGGTTTTATCAGCTGGGATGCATCCTAGTGGAGATAACAGGCGCAGGAAGACTTGGAGAGGTCGATCCAGTGCTGACACATATATTCCACTAACGAACACAAGCTCGTAGATTTGGACGCGCAATGAATCTTGTGAGTTAGGGTGAGCTGAGATTCTCACGTAAACCAAAACAATCCATCGTGTTGAAAAGAATAGAGAAAACTATCTGTTGGAAAATTAGCACACCTAAATGTGATCTAAAAACACGTAGCGAAATAAGATGTAAACTTTAGCATAACTCATGAACTAACTCCACGAATTGTTGGTCTGTCACGGAAAGAGACATATACATCAAACATATATGAAAAGCTAGGTTCACCTGGAACCTAGGACAAGTTCTGGATGCAAATTGCAGCCATGTAGTCTATGTGAAAAGAACTGGTACAAGTACTAGTAACTCTCAGCCCAAAGTGCAGTAGCAAGGATCACCACAGAACACCGGATTGTACGTGGAAAACCTATGAACTTGAGAGGAAAAACAATATGCCGAAGCCACTCAAAACCTTTTTCACTATATCAAAATGGGATACAACTTCTACTCTAGAGGACCCTAGAGGATCTCAAACATCAAGATACAAATATATCTTGGATGTCAACAAAAAGATTTGGGCGCAAGAGCTAGGGATTAGAACAATCTCATCAAAGATGGTGAAACAACAGCTTGAAAGAGAAATGGATGCAGATCTAGTCTTCACAACCTTGTGGGCAAGGCCCCGCGGTTGATTTAGTTCCTTCCTTCAACTTTCTCTATTTCCTTTCTCTCTTGTTTTTCTTCAGTTGAGGCTACCTTGTTTTTTTGTCACCCCACTAAGTGGTGGCTAGATGGGAGGCATATCATCTCCCTTCCTAATGTGCAATGTTCGAAATGACCCTTGGTCGTAACCACCGTGTTCAACGATTAATTGATACTCGGTGCTCCCGATTAGCCGATAAACTCATTTATCGGTCGATGAACTCATTATTGCCCAATTTGCCTATTAATCACTAATCGCCAGCCGATCGAGTTGACACCGATAAATGATTTTCTCAACATTGGTCATAACCCTAATGAGTAGTGGGCTCTTGCACTTGTTTAGGCCACCTGAAAGGCTTCAATATGCCATCTCCTCACAACCCACATGAGGAGGATACCCAGCTGTTTCTCCCATCTGACTCATGTGGCACTAGTAGGAAAAGCCTCATCAGTGGCGCACCAAAAATGGCTTCTGTGGCGCATGGGAGGTGCGCCACAGAAACATCGCCACAAAAATAAGGTTTCTGTGGCGCACCTGCCCATGCGCCACGAATTAAGGTTTCGTGGCGCACGTGTTCTTAGGTGCGCCACGGAAAAGCGTGCGCCACAAAATTGGTTTTCAGTGCGCTACGTAATTTGCTTGTATTATACACGATTTTGTGCTGCTCGCTATACACATGCAGTTTATAGACAGCAATATACAGATATACAGGTTATATACAGCAACATTCAGATATAATAAAAATATCATGTACATTGCACAGATATAACATAGACATCATCATCACATTACTTAGAGCCCGATCGAGATACATATATAGTGGCAAGTGTCAAATGTTTTGCATACAACTCTTAATTCATACAAAATTCACAATTTCGAGATACAAAGTAGTCTTCATCCGGTTCCTCCTTTGCTCCCTCATCTCTACCCACCCATCGGGGTCATTCATCCAGTTCCTACTATGATGAAAATGGAAGAAAGTGAGACCAACAAGTCCGATGCACAAGAGAAATGGAATAAATGCCTCATACATTGTTGGTCAACACAAATATTAACATTCAGGGACGGCGTAAGTGAGACCAAGTCCGATGCACAAGAGATTGATATTTGTGCTATCTTACCAGGCTCACTTACGCCGCCCCGAGTGTACGTTGACCAAACATTTTAATCATCGGCATTTTGAAAATCTCAAAGCAAATGGAATGACAAAATGGAATAAGTGCCTCATACATTGTTGGTCAACACAAATACTATGGTCACAAACCATAGTTGCAGTATACACCGCAGTATACTTTGCAGAAGGGCCCCCTTTCCCCGGCCGCCGTTCCGTGAACGGGTGCTTGACGACACAACGACGCCGATCTGCCTCTCCGGCGCAGAACCACGGCAGTCCCTCGCTGTCCGATGAACGAGTCCTTGATGCAAAGACCGTGCCGGCCTGCCCAGCATTATGCGGGCCGTGTTGCCGCGCTTCGGGCCGTGCCGCGCTCTGCACGTTGCGCCTTTGCCCGGTGAACCAATAGACGATCGTTGGAATAAGGAAACCGATGACGGCCGGTCGCAAGATTAAATTGCGATCGGCCGTCATCGGCTTCCTTATTCCAACGATTGGTCTATTCGTTCACCGGGCAAAAGGCGAAGAGTGCAGGGCGCGTGAGACACGGCCTGAAACGCGGCAACAGGGGTCGGCATGATGCTAGGGAGGCTAGCACCGTCTTTGCATTAGGGACTGATACGTCCAATTTGCATCACTATTTTATATCATAATTTGCTGTTATTCATTGATATATTTCATATTGGGACACAATACTTATGTTATTTCATCTATTTTGCATGTTTCATGATTATTTGGAGATCGCACACCGGAGCCAGGATTCTGCTGGAAAAAGCACCGTCGGGATGCAATATTTCGGAAGATCAACTGTGGAAGGAAATTTTACCAAAAATCCTATTTTTCCGGATGACGAAGGAAGCCGAAGGGGAGCCGAGAGGACCCAAGGTGGGCCCACACCATAGGGCGGCGCGGCCCATGGCCTGGCCGCGCCACCATGTGGTGTGGGGGCCCCACAGCCCCTTTCGCCTCCTTTTCTTCGCGAAACTCTTCGTCCCGAAAACCTAAGCCACAGAGGAATCCTCACGAAGGGTTACAGCCGCCTCTGCGGGGCGGAGAACACCAGAGAGAAAAGAGCTCTCCGGCGGGCAGGAATCCGCCGGGGAAATTCCCTCCCGGAGGGGGAAATCGACGCCATCGTCACCGTCATCGAGCTGGACATCATCTCCATCACCATCACCATCATCTTCATCATCATCACTGCCATCACCACCGCTAGACATCGTCACCGCTGGACATCGTCACCGCTGTAGCAATTTGGGTTTGATCTTGATTGTTTGATAGGGGAAACTCTCCCGGTATTGATTTCTACTTGTTATTGATGCTATTGAGTGAAACCATTGAACCAAGGTTTATGTTCAGATTGTTATTCATCATCATATCACCTCTGATCATGTTCCATA
The DNA here is from genome assembly GCF_022539505.1 of Lolium rigidum. Lineage (NCBI taxonomy): Eukaryota > Viridiplantae > Streptophyta > Magnoliopsida > Poales > Poaceae > Lolium > Lolium rigidum. Next base: position 76,735,727 of record NC_061513.1, read on the forward strand.
TGATGTCTCGTGAGTAGTTCGTTTAGTTCTTGAGGACATGGGTGAAGTCTAAATGTTAGTAGTGAACTATGGTTGAGTAATATTCAATGTTATGATATTTAAGTTGTGGTGTTATTCTTCTAGTGGTGTCGTGTGAACGTCGACTACACGACACTTCACCATTTATGGGCCTAGGGGAATGCATCTTGTACTCGTTTGCCAATTGCGGGGTTGCCGGAGTGACGAAACCTAAACCCCCGTTGGTATATCGATGCGGGAGGGATCGCAGGATCTCGAGTTTAAGGTCGTGGTTAGATTTATCTTAATTACTTTCTTGTAGTTGCGGATGCTTGCAAGGGGTATAATCACAAGTATGTATTAGTCCTAGGAAGGGCGGTACATTAGCATAGGTTCACCCACACAACACTTATCAAAACAATGAAGATTAATCAGCCTGTATGTAGCGAAAGCACTAGACTAAAATCCCGTGTGTCCTCGAGAACGTTTGGTCATTATAAGTAAACAAACCGGCTTGTCCTTTGTGCTAAAAAGGATTGGGCCACTCGCTGCAATTATTTCTCTCGCATTTTACTTACTTGTACTTATTTAATCTATTACATCAAAACCCCCTGAATACTTGTCTGTGAGCATTTACAGTGAATCCTTCATCGAAACTGCTTGTCAACACCTTCTGCTCCTCGTTGGGATCGACATTCTTACTTATCGAAGATACTACGATACACCCCTATACTTGTGGGTCATCAAGGACTCGTTCACGTACTGGACGGCGAGAGAAGAAAAGTGGTGATGCGCCGGAGAGGCAGGTCGGCGTTGTTGTCTCGTCAAAGACTCGTTCACGGAACGGCGGCCGGGGAAGGGGGCCCGTCTACAAAGTATATTGCGGCGTATAGGTGACCAAACATTCTAATCATCGGCACTAAAATGGAAGAAAGAGCCAAGTGGTATCTCAACTAGATATCATATGCCTCATACTTTGTTGGTCGAAAGAAATATTAACATTCGGGATGGGGTCGGTGAGGCCGGGTAGGATGCACAACAGATTGATATTTGTGCCATCGCACCGAGCTCACCGGCCCCACCCCGAGTGTACAAGTGACCAAACAATTTAATCATCGGCACTAAATGGAAGAAAGGCCAATGCAATTAAGAAGTAGCTAGTATGAACTAAATGGAATGCCTCATACTTTGTTGGGCGAAACAAATATTAACATCCGGGGATGGAATAAGCGAGGCCAGGTAGGATGCACAAAATATTGATACTTGTGCCATCATACCAGGCTCACTTGCTCCACCCCGAGTGTACGAGTGATCGACCAACCATCTAATCATCGGCAAGTACAAAAACATCAACAAACCAGCAACCATGGTGACATAAGTCAAGATGCTCAAACACACATAGATTGCATGGAGAAGATGCTCCAAAGGGATTATTCATCACTTGGTATATAGACCAAGTGATGCTGGCAAAAGAGAGGCCAATCAAGAACCAAGTAAATCCAGTAAGTGATAGATATGCCTAAACAAGCAACAACACATAGCATATCCCAGCTAACCAGATGAGACAAGTCTTGGTAGCCAACTGAATCACCTAGCACCACCTAGCCTTTTAAAACCATCAGAAACAGTCCTTTTTCTTCAAAGGATACCACAGTGGCATTCATTTACATGATCCCCTACTCGCTGCAATTATTTCTCTCGCATTTTACTTACTTGTACTTATTTCATCTATTACATCAAAACCCCCTGAATACTTGTCTGTGAGCATTTACAGTGAATCCTTCATCGAAACTGCTTGTCAACACCTTCTGCTCCTCGTTGGGATCGACATTCTTACTTATCGAAGATACTACGATACACCCCCTATACTTGTGGGTCATCAAGACTATTTTCTGAGCGCCGTTGCCTGGGAGTGAAGCGCTATTGGTAAGTGGAATTGGTAAGGAAAACCTTACTCGTTTGTGCTGATTTTATTTCTGCACTCGCTGCTATAATTCATTATGGAGAGATCTTCTCTTCAATTTCTATTTGAGAAATCTACTACTACTGCAACGGTAGTGGATGAGGCGCCAGGTGAGGAAGTAATACCATATAAAATACCTACGAAAATTATTGAACGTGTTATGGATAACCGCTATGAAGGGGATGGCACTGTCCATCCTGGTGATCATTTACTGTTTTTGCATGAAATATGCGGGTTATTCAAATGTGCAGGTATTGCTATGAATGAAGTGAGGAAGAAACTATTCTCTTTATCGCTGTCTGGTAAAGCGGCGCACTGGTATAAATTACTGGATAATGGGGATTCTCTTGAATGGAATGATATTGTGCCCCGGTTTTTGTAATATCCCAGGTAATGGGGTTACAAAAATAGAGGAAACAGATGTGTGCATTGCATTCATGCATAGAAAATCTGGGGAATTTTCGCGCTTTAAAGTAAAACAGTCACGATGAATCGAAGTTTCACTTGACCCTGGTGGAATTGAAGTAGCTCATCAAGTCAAGCACTATAAACCTCAATGTGACTTTGCTAAAACCTTGTTTTGGGTAGAGATGATTTGATCTAAGGGGTTAGATCAAATGGAATTAAATCTAACACAACAACATTTCAATCAATGATCACTTGCTTAATCTTATAACAGATCATAACATGGAATTCCTTGCCATAACATATGAACCTACAATTAATTGGAAATCAAGTAACAATAAATGGACAAACCATTCTTCACTTAGCTTTTCCATGTCTTCAACTAATCTTTGATGCTACCATGAACCTCATGGTATTTATTCTATTTTAATCTTGGAAACAAGACAAGGAGATCCAACTAATGAATACAACTCTTCTCTATTCCAAATTATTAAGCATCAAGCTTAGAGAGGTGAGAGTCCTATTAAAGATTAGAGAAGCAATAACAAACCTTGAGTTAAACCCTGGATACACATCCATGTAAACAAAACCTCATCTTAAGAACATAAACTTAGGATACTAATCAAGACCATCCCTAGAAAGAGAACCTTTTAGGTTAAACATAGATATTGATGGTCACATCATTATCTATGGAACAAAATCTTAAGATGGTATTAAAAGTCCATCCTTAGATGAGAGAGAGACCACTCATATCAATCTTAGCTTTACCTATTTAAGAATAAAGGACAACCTTTGAATTAAAGTATTAGGTTGAAACCCATTTCCCTTGGAGTGGTGAGATGACCTAATATCACATGGAATAATACCATACCCCTGAATTGATAAGGTGAGGAAGAGACTAACCCAATTAAGCTAGACAAATGAAACCTTAGCATAGATACCTAAGGAGATATTAGGAGTACACCATAAACCTTAGAATAACCATTCTTAAATGAGAAAGCTCAACCTATGGTGTTATACTCAAGATAATTGAGACAACCATAACCATGCCCATTCAAGAAACTATAAAAGAAAGTATATATTTAATTGATCAAGACAACACTTGATCTTGAGAGTGAGAAAACCATTCAAGGAGAGATACCTTAGGAAGTCCAACCTTAATCATTATAAATTGTGAAATGACCCTAAACCCTAAGAATTTGAAGTAAAGATATTAAGAACAAGATGATCATATATAATATATGATCATGCTTTGGAGAAATGAGAGGATAAGTTAAACCCTACTAGTATAAGTAGATTCCATTTCCACATGAAATTATAGGGAGATCATTAGTAAGAAACTCTAGACTTATATCCCAACCTTAACTTGTGAACCATTTGGTGATCATAAGTAGTATTCTACCACATCTGCAGTCCACTTATTCTTCACCTAAGAAACATAAGAAAACCTTAGTGTAAAACTCCATACTTAAAATGGTGAGGAACCATTAACTCATATGACCAAAGTTAACTATAAAAAGAACTATAACTAGTGTAGATACTTTAATGATAAATTGGGGATAAAAATAGAAGATAAATTGGTAGAAGATAAAACCAATTCTCAAATCCTTAGTAATTAGGGAAGCTCATGAAATATTAAGCAAATAACCATCTTATCATGGTTAGGGGAGATTAACCCTAGCACATGCAATATGGTGTCACTTCAACCTTATAACCTAGAAATATAACTCAAACCTAGTTTGTGCATCACTTGGGTAATCACAACTAAAACCTGAGTCATAATTGAGATCCAAACCAAGTACCATTAGGTGAATATAATTAGAACCCTAGAATTGCCATTAGCTAAATTCTATGCTTCACTAATTAAACCTCAGAAACATCTAGTGCTTAAAATCACAATTGAAACCCATGTGTGGTAATCAACCACCTATTCTTAATTAAGACCAACCCATAATGAGAGTAATACCTACTCTAAGTAATCCAAAGTGTTATTAAATATGATCCTAGTGCCAACTCTGAAATATGGTTGTAATAGAAAATATAAAACCCTAACAGATTGGAGCTCACATAAAATCATATGCAAGTGACAAAATCCTCAAATAGAAACCAAGTCCTAATAACTAACTCTGAAATACTTTGAGTTGAGATTATCAACTCTATTAATTCCAAATAGAGTTGATTCATATAAAAAAGGAATTAAAATGAGAATACAAATTCATGTTTAATTGCTATATTGAATAAGCCACATATGTGAAATTTAATCAACTATAAAATGCTTTTCTCAATTGGGAGAGTGGTGTAATGGTCATTGCACTAAATACTCAGCAAACTCCAATTATTTAACACCTGCAAAATAAGAAGATTCAAATTTGAATTATAAAAAAACCAGATTAGAAAACAGAAAATAAAACAGAAAAAGAAGAGAGGAGGGAAAATCCTACCTGGACCTTACCTGGCCGAGCAGCCCAGCACGAAGCCCAGAGGCAACCCAAGCCAAAGCCCACCAGCAGCCACTTACCAGCCCGATACCCATTCGCTTCAAAATATCGGGGAGGAGATCATCCTCATCCCCTTTCCTCTCGCTGGGTGGACAGCACGACGCCGTGCGTCGCTTCTCCCTCGCGCTGGCATCCTCTCCGTGACGAGGCACGCGCGCGGGCGCCGTATAAAGGCCCTGGACGAAAACCTAGCTCCGTTTCCCTCTCTCGCTGCTCCAATTCCGCACAGTCCCGAAACCCTGGTCGACCGGTCGTCGACCATCGACGTCGTTCGGAGCAACATCGGGCCTCGCCGCGACCACCGTCGTCATCGCCAAGCTCTTCTTGCTCAACCCTTGCAAGGAATCGAGTTGGGGAGCGTCGAGTACCGCGAATCGACCTCTTCTCTGTCGCCGGTGATTACCGGTAATGGCGAAGCCGCGCTCACCCCCGCCCCTAATCAACGTCGCCGACCCTCTGGGAAGCCTCACGGTAAGATTTCCCGTCGATCGGTGTTAGTTTCACAGCCTAGTTCCCCCCCGGTAGCATCTCGTCGACGTGAGCCGCCGTGCACCGCCGCAGTAGAAGCTCGCCGGAGCCTCTCCGGCGACCTTTTCGAGGGGGTGCCGCCACCATATGGTTCAGCGCGTCGCCCTGCGTCGAGCCCAACCACGCGCGCGTCCGCGGGAGTCGCCTAGCGCCGACGCCGTCGCCAGTTAACCGCCGGTCAAGAACACCGTGGCCATGCTGGCGAATTGGACTTGGTCCACGCTGACGTGGTCACCACCGTGGCCAATGGCCCACCAGTCATTAGCTGCGGGTATAACCTGTCTGGGTGCATTTAGTAGATTACAGTTTTATTCCAATTCAATAATTGCTGAAACTTTGAAAATAATTGTAAAATCCATTATAACTCGGAAAAATATAAATAAGACATCAAAATTCTTAGAATAGTAAACTCTATCCAATAAAAATATAATATGAAATTTTTATTTTTAATAAAAATTTAATTGTTTTATACTTACTAATTAAGTCTTTTCTTTTATTCCTAATTGAATTAAAATTCAATAATTAGGAAAACCTTATAAAATAAATAAAAAACCAGTAAGAAAATAAAGAAAACATTAAAGCTATTTTCTTTATTTGTTAATTTGTTAAATCCTTATTAGAAGGATTTAAAAACCTGATTAGTAATTACCCTAATTATTAATTCATTAAAAATAATAAAATGCCAAACCCAACATTATTTTATTTCTAAGTTATTAATAACTTCAATTTCCTTATTGAAGTTATTAATCCTAGAATTATAGGGTAACTAGAAAAAACCTAGTTCCATATGGTAGAAAAACAGGAATTCATCATTTCATGTGAAATCATAAAACCCTAATCCAATTAGAAACCCTAAGTCCAATAATTCATTTGAAACCCTATTTACTTCTAAAACCAAAACCCTAGATCCTCACATGTGACCATAGTGTTCTATTTTCATACATAGAACCATAGTAGCAACTAAACACTAGTCTTGGTCACATAAAATGTAGGAGACCTAGTACTAATAAGATGGATATCCCATGTGTTCATCTTATCAAACCTAGATGATCAGATAGGAACACCTAAATCTAAACCTTGGTCCTATCCTCAAAATGATCAACCTTATTCATTCCTATTTAGCATCACACCATTGTGATGAACCCTAACAGCAACCATACCTACTATTTTACCTTACATAACCCTGTTCCACTAAACCCTACCAGTGTGAGATACTTATGAACCCTCCTATTTAGGAACCAACCATTCCTTACTTAGTAGATCCAATAGCAAACCTAGACAACCTCAACCCTAATTGATATACTTATTATTATTTAAGAAGTATGTTCTTCAAAAGTTATTCTTTTGAAGAAAATAAGGAATCATCACCAACCCTGCTTATAAGGACCTATAAACCCTAGCTAGCTATCACCAGCCAGATAAATTAACCTTGATAGCAACCTTATATGAATAATTGCTTAGGATGCTTAGGCTTAACTCAACCCTACAAGTTCTAGTTATTGATGAATCCCACTGTATTGTGATCCATCTTATACTTACTCCAGAAACTACTTGGAACCAGAATAAATTATAGCAAACCACAAACCTAATTACCATACTTGTTCTTTATTAAAGAACATGTTCTTCAAAAGTTATTCTTTTAAAATATATGATAATTAATCATCAACCATGCCATATAGTACTAAAACTGACCACTGTTCTTTACTTATTAACATTATGCAAATTATCATTCTTTGTCTGCTCAATTGATTATTCTGCTCTATTAACTACCTGTTTATAATACCAAGTAATCACACCTGAATAAGAACCTTGTATGTGAATCACTCTAAAAGTGCAACACACCCTGAACCAATCATTACAACTCACTAATCCTAAATCATCGGGGTTGGGTCACGTTTAGAACGATTGCATCTCATACTTATGCATTATTGCATCCTTGCCAATCCTTTAAACATCGTCCTTACCGGACGATGATGCTATTTCAAAATTTGGAATTATTGCGTATCGAAGACCTTGTCTGCATAATCTTGCAGCCAAGAAAGGCAAGTTCATCACTTGCTCATGTCATTTGAGTATTTCTATCAAATTACTTGCAAAGTATTATGGTTATCACTATCGCATAAAAATCATAACCACTACTTTCATAACTATGAATATGACTATGTGGTGGGCAATGGAACCATGGATTGTGTTGATATGGTGGAGGTTCCATTGCAAGGGTTTATATCCATCTAGGATTAAACAACAAATGTCGCCGAGTGATTCTTGTGCTTGTAATACCCGTGTTAACCATAAGATCCGGAGTGGGACGGAGTAGTCAAAAGTGGTTCCACCTCTCGTACATCAACGGATGCTCTTACCGTAGACACTTGACCCAGGTTGGGCAAGCGGTGGGGTGGGGATCCCATTCTAATTCCCCACGGTAAGTGGTCTATGATGGGTTGCAGCTACCGGCGAAGGAGTTTGGTTAACGAGTCCCAAACTGTTGTCGTGGTCGGGGTCCATCCTTAATTGGTGTAAGAGGACCGACGAGGACCCAGGGTCGGGGTATGCAACAAAGGGTGGGTGTGCGAGGTAGCGGAGGAACATGATTGGCTAGACATTATACCGGGCCTCACACCATAGGAAGTGTGTACGGGGAATATGCCCGGTTGGCACCAAGGTTAAGATCTCTTATGGGTAAAGCAACACACCTCTGCAGAGTGTAATGAACCGTGACCTGTCACTCCCTGTTCCGGATATGGAACTGCGAACGCGGCCGGAAAGGAGCTCCATGAAGTTCTAGTAAACCGGTGAAGGCTGACGGACATAGTTCTTCTGAATAAAAGCAACCTTTTGAAGAAATGATTATGAAAACCTGCATTGGTATTAGACTTTCTGGTCTAATGTTGTAGCTAGTGCATTAAACACCTCTTTCCTATAATGAACTTGTTGAGTACGCTCGTACTCATCCCACTCTTAAATCCCCTGCTTAGATATGGAGGCATCGAAGGAGTATCTACAGTGCAACTCGAAGGTCGAGGAGTCAACAACTACTTCAAGAGACAAGACCCTGTCAGAAGAGTCAGATACCACATCCAACAAGGAGAAAACCTAGTTTAGCCATAGAAGGGAACTAGCTTCCTAAACCTAGCTCCTATTTAGCTAGAGTCTATTCTTAGTCTCTGTAGTTAGTGAAATACTCTACAAATAGAGTTCGTGATAAGACTAGACTACGAGTCGTTCTTCCGGAGTTTATTTGCAGTTTTACCTCATTGTAAAGTAGGAGGCTCGTGATGATCTTATGTAACGTAGTCGATGTTGTAATTCTATAGACATGCCTTGGACCCGCATATGTTTCGTTGTACCACTCGAGCGATATAATACTAGTGGAACGGTGTTTCATTGGTGTTGTATCGTACTTGCATACTACACCATGCAGTGGTATGCCGGGTCACCACAGTTGGTATCAGAGCAAATGCTTTGACCTAGGATTAAAACCCTTTAAAGGAGACCTATAGGATTGGTAGTGTCTATAGGAAGTTGTTTAGCTAAACCAAATATTCTTATGACTTGAGATGGATATTCACATGAGAATAATCCTGACACACTTGAGTCAACATTTCTTACCTATCTTTCCTAAGTAAAGTTAGTTAGCTAATCCCAAATATGTAGCACACCATTAAGTCTCTAAACAATAGATGAGTAGATCACAGTTGGTATACAATACCTGGTAGTCCAAAGAGAGGATACAACCATAAGGAAGTTATCCTATTGGAAGATGTGTACCAACACATGTTATAGTTAAGTAAGAATTACTTAGACCTGTACTAGAAGTAATATCAAGTGATTAAGAAATCCTAATAGAAGATGTAGACCAAGATAAGTAATGAGTAAGCAAAATTATCTAGATGTGTGAAAACAGTTGCTAGTAAGTGATAACTGTGAGTTATATGAGGTAGTATAGACCATGATGAGTCAATCATGGGAGATAAGGAAGAGTGATAGGAATAATATATGTCTACTTACATGGTAGAGTAGCTAATCATATATGATTCACCTGAGAATCATTATGTGATGGAATAGAACATTATAAGTATGTTGGAGGAGTTCAATAAGAAGCCAAGTGCTAAACAATAGTGCAAGAATTATGTCCCAAAACCATGGGAACTGTGTCAAGAACATTAGGTCCATAGCCTTACGATACAATAACTTGGAAGTATAGGAGCTATATTCCAATAGTTATGTGTCTAGAATAGTGATGTTAGAACCAGAAATATCATTGAAGTAGTCCTCAACAAAAGGGAAGCTAAGTTAGTACTTCCAAAGAAAATTAGGTTAACCACAACTATCCTAGACCACTTTGTTTCAAGTTTATCTCATTGCAAATGTGCAATTAAGGTAAAGGTTGAGACAAATAGTAGAATTCCCTATATTCGTGCTAAGTATCACGATATAAACCTATATTATGTGGTGTTCTATACTACACATCAGAGCCTGATGTTTAGATATGTCTTACTCAACTATTAAATTCAGGCTTATGATGATGTGTAATATAAGCACAAAGCTGAATCTTCTTGGATTTTATATGGATTTTCATTGTTTGACTAGATCCATACATGAAGTTTGACTTTGGTATGCAAATGCATGTTGCAATATCAATATCTTACTTGATGCTATAGATCTAGAGGGTAATAGTATTCATGTGAGGAAGTGACGTATTCTGGAAGATCTCAAAGACAAGATGGAGGTTCATCAGAAAAAGGAAGTAAAGTTGTGGGAAGTAACCACAATACTCTGAAGAAAGTACAATCAGAAACTCATGCTTACCTCAACAGATGAGTACTTTAGTACATAGGAAGCATGAAGGTGAGAAATATGATAACTGTGGAGTAGTAGAAGTAGAACCATAGTCATTATGGAAGAGGGAATGCATGGGAAATCACTTAAGATACTATATTCATAGTGTCAGCTAGTGGTTTTCTTGCAAAATAAACCCTGAATGAAGGAAGGTGATATATGAAATCATAGCAGACATAAGAAGACCATAGTTGATATCAGAATACCACAATTGGTATAGTATCAATACTGCGAGATAAAGTAGAAAATGTCTCGTCCAGTTGATCATAACCTATAATAGAATCCATTTTTAGATATCAAATAGCCACAGTTGGTATAATAACCACAGCTGGTATCAGTTGGTATTACAGATAGTCCACGATTTAATTATTTGTAACAAAAGTTTGTGAACAAATAAAAATCATGTCAGCCAAATAGCTAGATCTATAATCATTTAGTCGAAGGATTCACATTGGATGTCCACAATTGAGTGGATACACCACCAACATTCTTCGCGAAACCTTAGAAGAAGTAAAACCCATAAGTTATAACCAGACCAATATTCCAACCATAAGTCCAATTGTTGGAAGAAAAAGAAGTTGAAGACCATAAGAAAACTCTAAGGGGTAGAGTAAACATTGAGTTGGATGTACAATAACTAAATACTTTGAGCATAATAGAAGAAGAAGGTCTGAACTGAGAGGAAGTTCGATCTTATTTTCATAAGATTGTTGAACATTACTTTCGAAAGGATGTCAGACCAGAAGCCGAGATTTATACCTCGAGGAAGTAAGAAGTGGACTATAACTTGAGAAAGTGAGTAGTATTTACTCAGAAGTACGGAAGCTCAAGTAAGTCAAGCATAAAGAAGTTGGACGAAGAAAATATCATAGACCAAATAAATCTCAAAATGGCCAAAGACCGAAGGAGATTGACCATACCAAAACTAAAGTCTGTGTGAAAGATTCCTTTCATGGAACCTAAAGAATCCAAAATAGTTCTAAGTATCAATTATAAACCATGATTGGATGGACTAAATGAGTCTAATCCATTCTTAGGAATAAACCATCACGATCATTTCCATGATAAGTACCTTACGAAGTACCAATATTGAAGTTTTGGTAGTAAGGAAAAACAAAGACCTATTTCATCAAATAGGAGAATGTTATCCAATTAGTCCTCAATAAAGACTGCCAGGACAAGAAGAAGTCCTAATCATTGAATCTTCAATGAGATAGGAAACAAGATTATAATAGTTGGAAGAAATCAATGAATCAAAGTAAGAGCCATGGTTCAGAGACAAGTATTATTAGATTCCAGAGAAAATCATAGAACTGGAGTTAGAAATTTATGTTCAGAGACAAACCATAATGGATTCCAGGAAGAATCTGGACAAGGGATATATTCAATTATATCCAGTAAGATCAATACGGAGTTCGAGAAAAGAAGTAGTCTGCACAAGTCAGATCCACACTCCGAAACGTGAGAGAGATCAAACTTCGAGGATGAAATTTAGTTTAAGGGGTAGAGACTGTAATATCCCAGGTAATGGGGTTACAAAAATAGAGGAAACAGGTGTGTGCATTGCATTCATGCATAGAAAATCTGGGGAATTTTCGCGCTTTAAAGTAAAACGATCCACGATGAATCGAAGTTTCACTTGACCCTGGTGGAATTGAAGTAGCTCATCAAGTCAAGCACTATAAACCTCAATGTGACTTTGCTAAAACCTTGTTTTGGGTAGAGATGATTTGATCTAAGGGGTTAGATCAAATGGAATTAAATCTAACACAACAACATTTCAATCAATGATCACTTGCTTAATCTTATAACAGATCATAACATGGAATTCCTTGCCATAACATATGAACCTACAATTAATTGGAAATAAAGTAATAATAAATGGACAAACCATTCTTCACTTAGCTTTTCCATGTCTTCAACTAATCTTTGAGGCTACCATGAACCTCATGGTATTTATTCTATTTTAATCTTGGAAACAAGACAAGGAGATACAACTAAGGAATACAACTCTTCTCTATTCCAAATTATTAAGCATCAAGCTTAGAGAGGTGAGAGTCCTATTAAAGATTAGAGAAGCAATAACAAACCTTGAGTTAAACCCTGGATACACATCCATGTAAACAAAAACCTCATCTTAAGAACATAAACTTAGGATACTAATCAAGACCATCCCTAGAAAGAGAACCTTTTAGGTTAAACATAGATATTGATGGTGACATCATTATCTATGGAACAAAATCTTAAGATGGTATTAAAAGTCCTTCCTTAGATGAGAGAGAGACCACTCATATCAATCTTAGCTTTACCTATTTAAGAATAAAGGACAACCTTTGAATTAAAGTATTAGGTTGAAAACCATTTCCCTTGGAGTGGTGAGATGACCTAATATCACATGGAATAATACCATACCCCTGAATTGATAAGGTGAGGAAGAGACTAACCCAATTAAGCTAGACAAATGAAACCTTAGCATAGATACCTAAGGAGATATTAGGAGTACACCATAAACCTTAGAATAACCATTCTTAAATGAGAAAGCTCAACCTATGGTGTTATACTCAAGATAATTGAGACAACCATAACCATGCCCATTCAAGAAACTATAAAAGAAAGTATATATTTAATTGATCAAGACAACACTTGATCTTGAGAGTGAGAAAACCATTCAAGGAGAGATACCTTAGGAAGTCCAACCTTAATCATTATAAATTGTGAAATGACCCTAAACCCTAAGAATTTGAAGTAAAGATATTAAGAACAAGATGATCATATATAATATATGATCATGCTTTGGAGAAATGAGAGGATAAGTTAAACCCTACTAGTATAAGTAGATTCCATTTCCACATGAAATTATAGGGAGATCATTAGTAAGAAACTCTAGACTTATATCCCAACCTTAACTTGTGAACCATTTGGTGATCATAAGTAGTATTCTACCACATCTGCAAGTCCACTTATTCTTCACCTAAGAAACATAAGAAAACCTTAGTGTAAAACTCCATACTTAAAATGGTGAGGAACCATTAACTCATATGACCAAAGTTAACTATAAAAAGAACTATAACTAGTGTAGATACTTTAATGATAAATTGGGGATAAAAATAGAAGATAAATTGGTAGAAGATAAAACCAATTCTCAAATCCTTAGTAATTAGGGAAGCTCATGAAATATTAAGCAAATAACCATCTTATCATGGTTAGGGGAGATTAACCCTAGCACATGCAATATGGTGTCACTTCAACCTTATAACCTAGAAATATAACTCAAACCTAGTTTGTGCATCACTTGGGTAATCACAACTAAAACCTGAGTCATAATTGAGATCCAAACCAAGTACCATTAGGTGAATATAATTAGAACCCTAGAATTGCCATTAGCTAAATTCTATGCTTCACTAATTAAACCTCAGAAACATCTAGTGCTTAAAATCACAATTGAAACCCATGTGTGGTAATCAACCACCTATTCTTAATTAAGACCAACCCATAATGAGAGTAATACCTACTCTAAGTAATCCAAAGTGTTATTAAATATGATCCTAGTGCCAACTCCGAAATATGGTTGTAATAGAAAATATAAAACCCTAACGATTGGAGCTCACATAAAATCATATGCAAGTGACAAAATCCTCAAATAGAAACCAAGTCCTAATAACTAACTCTGAAATACTTTGAGTTGAGATTATCAACTCTATTAATTCCAAATAGAGTTGATTCATATAAAAAAGGAATTAAAATGAGAATACAAATTCATGTTTAATTGCTATATTGAATAAGCCACATATGTGAAATTTAATCAAATATAAAATGCTTTTCTCAATTGGGAGAGTGGTGTAATGGTCATTGCACTAAATACTCAGCAAACTCCAATTATTTAACACCTGCAAAATAAGAAGATTCAAATTTGAATTATAAAAAAAACCAGATTTGAAAACAGAAAATAAAACAGAAAAAGAAGAGAGGAGGGAAAAACCTACCTGGACCTTACCTGGCCGAGCAGCCCAGCACGAAGCCCAGAGGCAACCCAAGCCAAAGCCCACCAGCAGCCACTTACCAGCCCGATACCCATTCGCTTCAAAATATCGGGGAGGAGATCATCCTCATCCCCTTTCCTCTCGCTGGGTGGACAGCACGACGCCGTGCGTCGCTTCTCCCTCGCGCTGGCGTCCTCTCCGTGACCGAATCCGTGACGAGGCACACGCGCGGGCGCCGTATAAAGGCCCTAGACGAAAACCTAGCTCTGTTTCCCTCTCTCGCTGCTCCAATTCCGCACAGTCCCGAAACCCTGGTCGACCGGTCGTCGACCATCGACGTCGTTCGGAGCAACCCCGGGCCTCGCCGCGACCACCGTCGTCATCGCCAAGCTCTTCTTGCTCAACCCTTGCAAGGAATCGAGTTGGGGAGCGTCGAGTACCGCGAATCGACCTCTTCTCTGTCGCCGGTGATTATCGGTAATGGCGAAGCTGCGCTCACCCCCACCCCTAATCAACGTCGCCGACCCTCTGGGAAGCCTCACGGTAAGATTTCCCGTCGATCGGTGTTAGTTTCACAGCCTAGTTCCCCCCCGGTAGCATCTCGTCGACGTGAGCCGCCGTGCACCGCCGCGAGAGAAGCTCGCCGGAGCCTCTCCGGCGACCTTTTCGAGGGGGTGCCGCCACCATATGGTTCAGCGCGTCGCCCTGCGTCGAGCCCAACCACGCGCGCGTCCGCGGGAGTCGCCTAGCGCCGACGCCGTCGCCAGTTAACCGCCGGTCAAGAACACCGTGGCCATGCTCGGCGAGCTGGACTTGGTCCACACCGACGTGGTCACCACCGTGGCCAATGGCCCACCGAGTCATTAGCCGCGGGTATAACTCCGTCCGGGTGCATTTAGTAGATTACAGTTTTATTCCAATTCAATAATTGCTGAAACTTTGAAAATAATTGTAAAATCCATTATAACTCGGAAAAATATAAATAAGACATCAAAATTCTTAGAATAGTAAACTCTATCCAATAAAAATATAATATGAAATTTTTATTTTTAATAAAAATTTAATTGTTTTATACTTACTAATTAAGTCTTTTCTTTTATTCCTAATTGAATTAAAATTCAATAATTAGGAAAACCTTATAAAATAAATAAAAAACCAGTAAGAAAATAAAGAAAACATTAAAGCTATTTTCTTTATTTGTTAATTTGTTAAATCCTTATTAGAAGGATTTAAAAACCTGATTAGTAATTACCCTAATTATTAATTCATTAAAAATAATAAAATGCCAAACCCAACATTATTTTATTTCTAAGTTATTAATAACTTCAATTTCCTTATTGAAGTTATTAATCCTAGAATTATAGGGTAACTAGAAAAACCTAGTTCCATATGGTAGAAAAACAGGAATTCATCATTTCATGTGAAATCATAAAACCCTAATCCAATTAGAAACCCTAAGTCCAATAATTCATTTGAAACCCTATTTACTTCTAAAACCAAAACCCTAGATCCTCACATGTGACCATAGTGTTCTATTTTCATACATAGAACCATAGTAGCAACTAAACACTAGTCTTGGTCACATAAAATGTAGGAGACCTAGTACTAATAAGATGGATATCCCATGTGTTCATCTTATCAAACCTAGATGATCAGATAGGAACACCTAAATCTAAACCTTGGTCCTATCCTCAAAATGATCAACCTTATTCATTCCTATTTAGCATCACACCATTGTGATGAACCCTAACAGCAACCATACCTACTATTTTACCTTACATAACCCTGTTCCACTAAACCCTACCAGAGTGTGAGATACTTATGAACCCTCCTATTTAGGAACCAACCATTCCTTACTTAGTAGATCCAATAGCAAACCTAGACAACCTCAACCCTAATTGATATACTTATTATTATTTAAGAAGTATGTTCTTCAAAAGTTATTCTTTTGAAGAAAATAAGGAATCATCACCAACCACCGCTTATAAGGACCTATAAACCCTAGCTAGCTATCACCGACCGGATAAATTAACCTTGATAGCAACCTTATATGAATAATTGCTTAGGATGCTTAGGCTTAACTCAACCCTACAAGTTCTAGTTATTGATGAATCCCATCGTATTGTGATCCATCTTATACTTACTCCGAAACTACTTGGAACCGGAATAAATTATAGCAAACCACAAACCTAATTACCATACTTGTTCTTTATTAAAGAACATGTTCTTCAAAAGTTATTCTTTTAAAATATATGATAATTAATCATCAACCATGCCATATAGTACTAAAACTGACCACTGTTCTTTACTTATTAACATTATGCAAATTATCATTCTTTGTCTGCTCAATTGATTATTCTGCTCTATTAACTACCTGTTTATAATACCAAGTAATCACACCTGAATAAGAACCTTGTATGTGAATCACTCTACAAGTGCAACACACCCTGAACCAATCATTACAACTCACTAATCCTAAATCATCGGGGTTGGGTCACGTTTAGAACGACTGCATCTCATACTTATGCATTATTGCATCCTTGCCAATCCTTTAAACATCGTCCTTACCGGACGATGATGCTATTTCAGAATTTGGAATTATTGCGTATCGAAGACCTTGTCTGCATAATCTTGCAGCCAAGAAAGGCAAGTTCATCACTTTCTCATGTCATTTGAGTATTTCTATCAAATTACTTGCAAAGTATTATGGTTATCACTATCGCATAAAAATCATAACCACTACTTTCATAACTATGAATATGACTATGTGGTGGGCAATGGAACCATGGATTGTGTTGATATGGTGGAGGTTCCATTGCAAGGGTTTATATCCATATAGGATTAAACAACAAATGTCGCCAGTGATTCTTGTGCCGTAATACCCGTGTTAACCATAAGATTCAGAGTGGGACGGAGTAGTCAAAAGTGTTTCCACCTCTCGTACATCACGGATGCGCTTACCGTAGACACTTGACCCAGGTTGGGCAAGCGGTGGGGTGGGGATCCCATTCTAATTCCCCACGGTAAGTGGTCTATGATGGGTTGCAGCTACCGGCGAAGGAGTTTGGTTAACGAGTCCCAAACTCGTTGTCGTGGTCGGGGTCCATCCTTAATTGGTGTAAGAGGACCGACGAGGACCCAGGGTCGGGGTATGCAACAAAGTGTGGGTGTGCGAGGTAGCGGAGGAACATGATTGGCTAGACCTTATACCGGGCCTCACACCATAGGAAGTGTGGACGGGGAATATTCCCGGTTGGCACCAAGGTTAAGATCTCTTATGGGTAAAGCAACACACCTCTGCGAGTGTAATGAACCGTGACCTGTCACTCCTCGTTCCGGGATATGGAAGCTGCGAACGCGGCCGGAAAGGAGCTCCATGAAGTTCTAGTAAACCGGTGAAGGCCGACGGACATTGTTCTTCCGAATAAAAGCAACCTTTTGAAGAAATGATTATGAAAACCTGCATTGGTATTAGACTTTACGGTCTAATGCTGTAGCTAGTGCATTAAACACCTCTTTCCTATAATGAACTTGTTGAGTACGCTCGTACTCATCCCACTCTTAAATCCCCGCTTAGATATGGAGGCATCGAAGGAGTATCTACAAGTGCAACTCGAAGGTCGAGGAGTCAACAACTACTTCAAGAGACAAGACCACGTCGGAAGAGTCGGATACCACATCCAACAAGGAGAAAACCTAGTTTAGCCATAGAAGGGAACTAGCTTCCTAAACCTAGCTCCTATTTAGCTAGAGTCTATTCTTAGTCTCCGTAGTTAGTGAAATACTCTACAAATAGAGTTCGTGATAAGACTAGACTACGAGTCGTTCTTCCGGAGTTTATTTGCGGTTTTACCTCATTGTAAAGTAGGAGGCTGTGATGATCTTATGTAACAGAGTCGATGTTGTAATTCTATAGACATGTCTTGGACCCGCATATGTTTCTGTTGTACCACTCTGAGCGATATAATACTAGTGGAACGGTGTTTCATTGGTGTTGTATCAGACTTGCATACTACACCATGCAGTGGTATGCCGGGTTACCACAGTTTTATTCTAAGTTCTATCCTCCAAGTGAGATTCACAAGGATCGGAACCGCATATATAATTTCTGGCCTCATGATGGAGAAAGTATTGCCCAAGCTTGGGGGAGATTGAAGTCTTTAATGCTCAAATGCCCCATTCATGAGCTTCCCGGTAATGTTATTATTGATAATTTCTATGCAAGACTTTCTTTTCAAGACAAGACCTTGCTGGATACTTCTTGTTCCGGATCATTTACACGCAACAAAGAAGAGTTTAAAAGGGACCTTCTTGATCGGATCCAAGAAAATACTGAAGGTTGGGAGAACGACAAGGATAGAGAATCGGGTATAATTTATGATTATAAATGCATTGAAGCTTTTATGGGTACCGATAAATTTCGTAATATGAGTGCTACATATGGTCTTGATTCTCAAGTTGCTGCAAATCTTTATAAAGCTTTTGCCTCTCATTATGAATTGCCTAAGAAGAATTTTGACAAGTATCATGAACCGTATAAAGATAAAATTGATTCATCTATTAATAAATGTGTTGTAGTTGAAACTGCCGATCATGTTATTCCTGAAGCTTATATTGAAAAAACTCCTTTTCCTGCTAAAATGAAGGAGTACTCTGTTATAAATAGTGCGTTTCATAAAAGTGAAAAGAAACCTATAGAACCTGAAGAACAAATAAAAGTTGAACCTGATGTTGCAATAGTTAAAGATCTTGTGACTGAAAACGTGGAGGATGGTCATATTATTTTCTGTGAAGATGCTTCTAATATTGTTTCACATCCTAATAAACCCAAACAAGTTAGTGTTCCTATGCTATCTGTTAGAATTGGTGATCATTGCTATTATGGTTTATGTGATATTGGTGCAAGTGTTAGTGCTATTCCTTATGAGCTTTACACGGAGATTATGCATGAAATTGGTTCTTGTGAACTTGAAGATATTGATGTGGTTATTCAGCTGGCTAATAGAGAAACTATTTCTCCAATTGGTATTGTTCGAGATGTGGAAGTTCTATGTGGTAAGATTAAATATCCTGCTGACTTTTTAGTACTTGGTTCTGCTGCTAGTGGTTATTGTCCGATTATTTTTGGTAGACCTTTTCTAAATACTTGTGGAGCTATTATAGATTGCAAGAAAGAGAAAATTTTGACTAAATTTGCTGGCGAATCTTATGAGTTTAACTTCTCTAAATTTACCAAAACTCCTTATAAAGCTGATTTGCCTCGTGATGATTTTAAAATGGAGCAGTGTGCATCTATGGTTCTTGTTCCTAATAATCCTTTGCAGCAACATTTGGAGAATAGCGAGAGTGAAGTTTTTAGGAAAGAAAGAGATGAGCTTGAGGAGATTTTTCTTTGCCAACCTATTCTCTAGCATGATTTACCGGTGGAAGATTTGGGTACAACACCGCCACCAAAGGAAGATCCTGTTTTTGATTTAAAGCCTTTGCCTGATAATCTTAAATATGCTCATATTGATGATAAGAAAATATATCTTGTTATTATTAGTTCTAAGCTTACAGAGTTCGAAGAAGAAAGATTATTGCAAATATTGAAGAAACACCGAGGTGCTATTGGCTATACTCTTGATGACTTGAAGGGGATTTCTCCCTCTATTTGCCAACACGCCATTAATATGGAAGATGATGCGAAGCCTGTTGTTGAACCTCGGCGTCGTCTAATTCCTAAGATGAAGGATGTGGTAAGAAATGAGGTATTACGACTTCTTGAAGCTGGTATTATATATCCTATTGCCGATAGTAGATGGGTTAGTCATGTTCATTGTGTCCCTAAGAAAGGAGGAATGACTCGTTGTTCCTAATGATAATGATGAGCTCATACCTCAAAGAGTAGTTGTAGGTTATAGAATGTGCATTGATTTTCGAAAAGTTAATAAGGTTACTAAGAAAGATCATTACCCTTTGCCTTTTATTGATCAAATGTTAGAAAGGTTGTCTAAAAATACTCATTTTTGTTTTCTTGATGGTGGGTTTTCACAAATTGCTGTTAAAGCTAAAGATCAAGAGAAAACCACTTTTACTTGTCCCTATGGAACTTATGCTTATAGGCGTATGCCTTTTGGTTTATGTAATGTTCCTGCTACTTTTCAAAGATGCATGTCTGCTATTTTTCATGGCTTTTGTGAGAGTATTATGGATTTATTCATGGATGATTTTTCTGTCTATGAGAATTCTTTTGATAATTTCTTGCGAAACCTCGATAAAGTTTTGCAGAGATGTGAAGAAACTAACCTTGTTCTTAATTGGGAGAAATGTCACTTTATGGTTAATGAAGGAATTGTATTGGGACATAAAATTTCTGAGAGAGGTATTGAAGTTGATAGAGCTAAAGTTGAAGCAATTGAGAAGATGCCCTATCCGAGGGATGTTAAAGGTATTCGTAGTGTTCTTGGTCATGCTGGGTTTTATAGGAGATTTATTAAAGATTTCTCCAAGATTTCAAAGCCTCTTACTAATCTTCTTCAAAAAGATGTTCCTTTTGTTTTTGATGATGATTGTAAGGAAGCTTTTGAAACTCTAAAGAAAGCCTTAACAACTGCTCCCGTAGTTGAACCTCCCGATTGGAACTTACCATTTGAAATTATGTGTGATGCTAGTGATTTTGCTTGTAGGCGCTGTTCTTGGACAGCGAGTAGATAAAAAATTAAATGTTATTCATTATGCTAGTAAAACTCTTGATGCTGCTCAAAGAAATTATGCTACTACTGAAAAAGAATTGTTAGCTGTAGTCTTTGCTTGTGATAAATTTAGATCTTATATTGTTGATTCAAAAGTTACGATTCATACTGATCATGCTGCAATTAGATACCTTATGACAAAGAAAGATGCTAAGCCGAGGCTTATTAGATGGGTACTTCTTTTGCAAGAATTTGATTTACATATTGTAGATAGGAAAGGTGCTGATAATCCTGTTGCTTGATAATTTGTCTAGATTGGAAAATATTGCTTATGATCCTGTTCCGTTAATGATAGTTTTCCAAATGAACAATTGGCTGTAATGAAGGTGAGCTCGCGAGACAGGTCCTTGGTATGCTGATTATGCTAACTTTATTGTTTCCAAGTACTTGCCTCCAACCTTTTCAGCTCAACAAAGGAGGAAATTCTTTTATGACTTGAGGCATTATTTGCGGGATGACCCACACTTATATAAAGAAGGAGTGGATGGTATTCTGCGAAGGTGTGTTCCCGAATATGAACAACAAGAGATATTGAGTAAATGTCATGGTAGTGCTTATGGAGGACATCACGCCGGAGATAGAACCGCGCAAAAGGTTCTACAATCAGGTTTTTATTGGCCAACTCTCTTCAAAGATGCAAGGAAGTTTATTTTATCTTGTGATGAATGTCAAAGGGTTGGTAATATCTCCAGACGAAATGAAATGCCTATGAATTATACTCTTGTTATTGAACCGTTTGATTGTTGGGGATTCGACTTCATGGGACCTTTTCCCTCTTCAGAAGGTAACACTCATATACTTGTTGCTGTCGATTATGTTACTAAATGGGTGGAAGCCATACCTACAAAAAGTGCTGACGGTGAGACCTCTTTAAAAATGCTTTTAGATATTATTTTTCCTAGATTTGGAGTACCTAGATATATTATGACTGATGGAGGTTCTCATTTTATTCATGGAGGTTTTAGAAAAACTCTTGCTAGGTATGGTATTAATCATAGAATTTCTTCCGCTTATCACCCTCAAACTAGTGGTCAAGTAGAATTATCAAATAGAGAAATTAAATCTATTTTGGGAAAGACCGTTAATAAATCAAGAAAGAATTGGGCTAGTAAATTGAAGGATGCACTATGGGCTTATAGAACTGCTTATAAAAACCCCATGGGAATGTCACCTTATAAAATGGTTTACGGAAAAGCTTGTCATTTACCTTTAGAACTAGAACACAAAGCTTATTGGGCTGTTAGAGAATTAAATAAAGATCCTAAACTTGCCGGTAATAAGAGGTTGTTACAATTAAGTTCTCTAGATGAATGGAGAAGTGAAGCTTATGGAAATGCTAAACTCTTTAAAGAAAAAGTTAAAAAATGGCATGATAGAAGGATCATCAAAAGAGAGTTTAATGTTGGGGATAAAGTCCTATTGTATCGGTCTCGTCTCAGACTCTTTGCAGGGAAATTACTCTCAAAATGGGAAGGACCATATGTTGTTGAGGAGGTGTATCGTTCCGGAGCAATTAAAATTAGCTCTCTCCAAGGCAATGCTACGCAAGTGGTGAATGGACAAAGACTCAAGCATTATATCTCGGGTGATTCTTATAATGTTGATGTTGATATTATTCAAGTGGAAACACCGGAGGCTTTCATAAAAGGTCAAATTGATAGTCCGCCAGAACTCGACTTTGAATAGGTAACAGTACTGGTAATGAAAAGTTCGCAATTTACTTTCCGAACAATATTTTTGCTATTTTTGGAAAATATGAAAAATTACGAGATCGAAACGGAGTGGAAAAGACGCACGAGGGCGTGCCACCACAGGCCGGCGCGGCCTGGCCTGGGCCCGCGCCGCCCTGTGGTCTGGCCGCCTCGTCGCCCCTTTCCGACTCTGGTTCGACCTGGTACTTTCCGTTTGTTCTGAAATTTTTTATTATATAATCCCCCGGACCCCTGGAGGTCCGTATATCATTTTCTCGACGTGTTTTGTTTCGAGTTGTTTCGCCGGGATCTGTTTTCGGTTTAGAAGCACCATGGTCTCCAAGAACAAGGGCAAGGAGCTTCCGGATGAAGATAATCAAGATCGTGAGTGGAAAGAAGAGGACAAGAGCGTCAAGGAAGAAGTAAAGGAGGATGAAGAGGAAGTCGAAGAAGTTCCGCAAGAGCGCCTGCGCACCACTATTGCAAGCATCGGAGTGGTGTCAAACTCGTTCAATGCCAAGAAGAGCGCACAGATTAGGACCGGAGGAGGACTTCCACGTCATTACCTAGCTCCAAGGACATCTTCTTCAGGAAGGACGGAGCCTGAAGCTGAAGGTTGGGGAAATAACTCCAAGAGTTGGGACTCGTCGTCGGACAGACTTCTTAACCGCGTCGAGCACAATTCGGAGATGATTCGCAACCTCACATACAAGATTGATGAGCTTCAGGAGCTTATTGATAAGCTTGTCAGGAATTCATCACCACCATCGCCAAAAGGAGTAATCCATCATCGGTATTGGCATCCCCTTGGTTTGTTCCGAGCTTGGGGGAGTGCCGCGGTATCACATCATCACTACCTTTTACTTTTTACTATCAAGTAGTGTCATATCATGAGTAGGGAAGTTATCGTATAAGATGGGTTGCGGTGTGGAAGTATCTCTCCTTTAGTTTGTCTATGTATCCCTTGGTGTGAGTTATCATTATGGAATATTAATGAGAAGTCTTATCATTTACATATTGCACACCTTATTTTAGTTTGCAATTTCTACTATATGATTGATCTTGATTTTAGTATTGGTACCACTTTGGGAGCATCGAGTAAATCTATTTGGTTTTGGCAAACTTAGCAATGGTCAATGGCAACAATACTTTGAGTTCAAGAAGAATAGAGGAAATACATGTAGAAGATGTTATTATCTTTCTTATCAGTTCTTTGCTTAGTATTCTAAAGTTAAAACTGTTTGTGCTTACAAGTAAGATGCATGATTGTTTCTATCACATGTATATTTGTTTGTTTCCCTCAACTCCTATGCTTGCTAATTAACCTTGCTAGCCAAAGACCTGTACTGAGAGGTAATACTTCTCGTGCATCCAAACCTGAACCCAAACCTATGCCATTTGTGTCCACCATATCTACCTACTGCATGGTATTTTCTGCCATTCCAAGTAAATATTTCATGTGCTACCTTTAAACAATTCAAAACTTATTACTTCTTATTTGTGTCAATGTTTTATAGCTCATGAGGAAGTATGTGGTGTTTTATCTTTCAATCTTGTTAGGCAGCCTCCACTAATGGACTAGTGGCTTCATCCACTTATCCTATAATTTTGCAATAAGAGCTGGCAACGGGGTTCCCAGCCCCAATTAATCAACTTTCATTAATAATTCTCTTCACATGTTTTGCCCCGATTCATCGATAAGCAACTTAATTTTGCAATAGACACTCCTCCATGGTATGAGATTGTTGGAAGGCACCCGAGGATTCGGTTAGCCATGACTTGTGTAAGCAAGGGTTGGGGGGAGTGTCATCCTTAAATAAACTAAAATACATGTGTAAACAAAAGAGAAGAGGGATGATCTACCTTGCTGGTAGAGATAACGTCCTTCATGGGAGCCGCTCTTTGGAGGTCTCGTTTGGCAAGGGGTTAGAGTACCCGTTACCGGTCGTTGACAACAACAAACACCTCTCAAAACTTTACTTTTATTCTCTTTGTATGATTTCAAAACTGAAAAAGCTCTAGCACATGATTTAATCCCTGCTTCCCTCTGCGAAGGGCCTGTCTTTTACTTTATGTTGAGTCAGTAAACCTATTTCCCTCCATCTCAAGCAAGCATTTGAGTTGTTGTAATCAAACTATTATATTGTGATTTGCTACATCATGTCTTTACTCTTTCTTGTTTAGTACAAGTTTTACCTGAATGAATATAGCTTTGAAAGTCATCAATGATTAATATGATTGAGTATGCAAGCTTACCATAAGCTTTTAACATGGGAGCGCTGCTCAATAGATAAGTATAATTTGTTAAATGTTCTCTGACCAAGAACAAAGTTTGTCATCACCAATTATGATTTCTTATGCACCTTTATTTGTGATTACCTTGTACTTGTTTCAAGTTGAGTTATATGAGGAAGTTGTTTACTATAATGTCTTGTGTGAATGAATATGATGCTTCTTGTCCGTATTTTATTTATCGACTCTTCACTCCATAAACATGTGGTCCTGTTTACCGAGTTCAGTTTCGCTTGGGGACAAGCGAAGTCTAAGCTTAGGGGAGTTGATACGTCCAATTTGCATCACTATTTTATATCATAATTTGCTGTTATTCATTGATATATTTCATATTGGGACACAATACTTATGTTATTTCATCTATTTTGCATGTTTCATGATTATTTGGAGATCGCACACCGGAGCCAGGATTCTGCTGGAAAAAGCACCGTCAGGATGCAATATTTCGGAAGATCAACTGTGGAAGGAAATTTTACCAAAAATCCTATTTTTCCAGATGACGAAGGAAGCCAGAAGGGGGAGCTGAGAGGACCCAAGGTGGGCCCACACCATAGGGCGGCGCGGCCCATGGCTCGGCCGCGCCACCATGTGGTGTGGGGGCCCCACAGCCCCTTTCGCCTCCTTTTCTTCGCGAAACTCTTCGTCCCGAAAACCTAAGCCACAGAGGAATCCTCATGAAGGGTTACAACCGCCTCTGCGGGGCGGAGAACACCAGAGAGAAAGAGCTCTCGGCGGGCAGGAATCCGCCGGGGAAATTCCCTCCCGGAGGGGGAAATTGACGCCATCGTCACCGTCATCGAGCTGGACATCATCTCCATCACCATCACCATCATCTTCATCATCATCACCGCCATCACCACCGCTGGACATCGTCACCGCTGTAGCAATTTGGGTTTGATCTTGATTGTTTGATAGGGGAAACTCTCCCGGTATTGATTTCTACTTGTTATTGATGCTATTGAGTGAAACCATTGAACCAAGGTTTATGTTCAGATTGTTATTCATCATCATATCACCTCCGATCATGTTCCATATGATGTCTCGTGAGTAGTTCGTTTAGTTCTTGAGGACATGAGTGAAGTCTAAATGTTAGTAGTGAACTATGGTTGAGTAATATTCAATGTTATGATATTTAAGTTGTGGTGTTATTCTTCTAGTGGTGTCGTGTGAACGTCGACTACACGACACTTCACCATTTATGGGCCTAGGGGAATGCATCTTGTACTCGTTTGCCAATTGCGGGGTTGCCGGAGTGACGAAACCTAAACCCCCGTTGGTATATCGATGCGGGAGGGATCGCGAGGATCTCGCAGTTTAAGGTCGTGGTTAGATTTATCTTAATTACTTTCTTGTAGTTGCGGATGCTTGCAAGGGGTATAATCACAAGTATGTATTAGTCCTAGGAAGGGCGGTACATTAGCATAGGTTCACCCACACAACACTTATCAAAACAATGAAGATTAATCAGTCGTATGTAGCGAAAGCACTAGACTAAAATCCCGTGTGTCCTCGAGAACGTTTGGTCATTATAAGTAAACAAACCGGCTTGTACTTTGTGCTAAAAAGGATTGGGCCACTCGCTGCAATTATTTCTCTCGCATTTTACTTACTTGTACTTATTTAATCTATTACATCAAAACCCCCTGAATACTTGTCTGTGAGCATTTACAGTGAATCCTTCATCGAAACTGCTTGTCAACACCTTCTGCTCCTCGTTGGGATCGACATTCTTACTTATCGAAGATACTACGATACACCCCTATACTTGTGGGTCATCAAGGACTCGTTCACGTACTGGACGGCGAGAGAAGAAAAGTGGTGATGCGCCGGAGAGGCAGGTCGGCGTTGTTGTCTCGTCAAAGACTCGTTCACGGAACGGCGGCCGGGGAAAGGGGGGCCCGTCTACAAAGTATATTGCGGCGTATAGGTGACCAAACATTCTAATCATCGGCACTAAAATGGAAGAAAGAGCCAAGTGGTATCTCAACTAGATATCATATGCCTCATACTTTGTTGGTCGAAAGAAATATTAACATTCCGGGATGGGGTCGGTGAGGCCGGGTAGGATGCACAACAGATTGATATTTGTGCCATCGCACCGGGCTCACCGGCCCCACCCCGCAGTGTACAAGTGACCAAACAATTTAATCATCGGCACTAAATGGAAGAAAGGCCAATGCAATTAAGAAGTAGCTAGTATGAACTAAATGGAATGCCTCATACTTTGTTGGGCGAAACAAATATTAACATCCAGGGATGGAATAAGCGAGGCCAGGTAGGATGCACAAAATATTGATACTTGTGCCATCATACCAGGCTCACTTGCTCCACCCCCGAGTGTACGAGTGATCGACCAACCATCTAATCATCGGCAAGTACAAAAACATCAACAAACCAGCAACCATGGTGACATAAGTCAAGATGCTCAAACACACATAGATTGCATGGAGAAGATGCTCCAAAGGGATTATTCATCACTTGGTATATAGACCAAGTGATGCTTGGCAAAAGAGAGGCCAATCAAGAACCAAGTAAATCCAGTAAGTGATAGATATGCCTAAACAAGCAACAACACATAGCATATCCCAGCCTAACCGGATGAGACAAGTCTTGGTAGCCAATCGAATCACCTAGCACCACCTAGCCTTTTAAAACCATCGAAACAGTCCTTTTTCTTCAAAGGATACCACAGTGGCATTCATTTACATGATCCCCTACCGTGGATATCTCTATTTTCATCAAAGCCAACAAGAAATAGAAATTTATCATTACTCGGTTGAGTTCAAAACAAAGCTCGGGGTACCATAAGGGATTATTCATCACTTGGTAGTAACCAAGTGATACCGGCAAGAGAGAGGCCAAGCCTGAGCTAGTCAATCCAGTAGAGATGGATATGCATAAGTAAGCAAGAACACATAGCCTATCCAAGTTAACCGGATAAAACCAACCTTGACAGACCAACTTAATAACCTAGCATCACCTAGTCTTTTAAACCATCGAAACTTCCCATTTTCTTCAAAGGATACCACAGTGGCATTCATTTACATGATTCCCTAATGTGAATATCTCTATTTTAGTATATGTTCTTATCCAAGTTTTTGCCTCAGCCTTTGCATCATTGGCTAAGCCAAGACATCAAGCATCTGGCCAGGGAGCTTCTTTCTTTTAGGGAACTATATGAACTATATGCACATGATCCAAGTAAGCATAGTAGCATACCATAAGCTCACAAGAATCCATCAAGTAAATCTTCACAAGGATACCACGAGTAGCATAGTAGCATACCATAAGCTCACAAGAATCCATCATTTTCTTCACAAGGATACCACGAGTAGCATACCATAGTAGCATTTCATGCATTTAAATGAACCAAGTAGCATCAAAACCAACCAAATGTCCAACTAGCAAGCAATACCAAGTGAGCAAGTCTTCATTACCTTGTACAGGTTCGAGACATGGATTTATTTCCAACAAAGGATGGAAATCAAATTAACATCATTGAATTAAATTGAATCATTACCATCACATGGTTCATCAATAACAAGTGGCAGTAAACCTCCACAAACAACGGTACATATGATCCGAGTAAGCCACACGGGCATAGCAAGTGATATAAGTTGACAATAACCAACACCAATATGTAGTAGCGAGCATAGAAGTGTCACCGATATAGAACACTCCAATAAGCATCACTAGCTCACCGGTTAATGGTAAGCAAGTACGGAGAGGCATAGACAATTTCTATTGCTTAAGACAAGCAACAACAAGGATTAGCAAGCATAACAATATACTAACCACTAGCAATCCAGGCTCCAAATGGACACCATATGAAGCAAAACGATTAGGGGCAATGCATCCAGAGCAACGAGCAGCAATGCATCCACAGCAACAACAGCAATAAACCTAGCAACACAAGCAAGAGCACGACTCCTACGTGACCGTCGTCGCCGACATCGACCTCAACCACGCCGACCTGGCCAGCCAACCGAGCGAGCATTTCGTCGAGCACGTTGTGCTCACGCGGGGGAGGAAGAGGGAGGGGAGGGGAGGAAGCTCACCGACGACGACGGCAGTTGTGGAGGAGCTCACCGACGACGACGGTAGGGGTGGAGGTCGCGGCGGCTCCTCCACCTTGACGCGGCGGTGGCTCCTCCACCTTGACGCCGCGCCGGCCCCTCCTCCTCCACGCCGCAGCGGCTTGTGCTGGCCGGTGGCGGGGATGGGTGGAGCGTGGCGGCATGCGGCCCTCGCGGAGGAAGGCAGCGGCGGCGGCGACGAGTGACGGCAGCGCTCGCCATGGAAGGCGGCGGCGCGGGAGAGGGGAGAGGGGAGAGAGTGGTATACGGGCGAGGGAGGGGTACGGCCATGATATAGGACACATTATTTACGTGGCGCACCGAGGCAAGTGCGCCACGGAACACGTTATTTCCGTGGCGCACCGAGCCGGTGCGCCACGGAACACGTTACTTCGTGGCGCACCGAATCCAGTGCGCCACAGAACATGTTATTTCTGTGGCGCACCAAGTGTAGTGCGCCGTAGAAAAAGTAAAACCAATGATTGGGCGTGACAGGGCGTGGGCCCCACCAAGTTTTTGTGGCGTAGTGTTCCATGGTGCGCCACAAAATTAAGCTATTTCTGTGGCGCACCGTTCCTGGTGCGCCACAAAATAAAATTCTGTGGCGCATTCTTAGGGGTGCGCCACATAACTAAGCTCCGCCTATAAGGGTTTTCCTACTAGTGTGGGGGGCACCGCCATGCCTGCTACCTTGCAACATACAAGCAACTTCTCACTTGGCAATATCTTGGTCATCATATCCGAGCCATTCTTATACGTATGGATCTTCTCAAGTGTCAACGACTTAGCACTCATAACTTCTCGAATCCAATGATACCTCACTTCAATGTGCTTGGTTCGAGAGTGGAAACTTAGATTCTTGGCAAGATAGATAACGCTCTAACTATCACAAAAAATATTGTAATTCTCTTGCTTCATGCCCAACGATTTGCAAAACGTTTTCATCCACAACACTTCTTTGCAAGCCTCAACTGCTGCATATAGGGTTGACAATGAAACACATTTCTGCAACCTTGATTGTCATGGCACTGCTTCTCCTGCATAAGTCATTAGGTAATCAGAAGTAGACTTCTTCGTTACCAGCATAATCTGCATACGTACAACCTTGCAATATAGGATCACCACTTCTAAAGCATATGAAGATCTAGAAGTACCTTTGAGATACCTGAGAATTCACTTGGCTGCATTCCAGTGAGCTTCCTTGGATTTGTTATGAACCGGCTAACAACTCCAACTGCATAGGCAATGTCAGGCCTAGTGCATACCGTATACATCAAACTTCCCACGACAGATTGGTATAGTACTCTACTCATTTCTTCTTTCTCCGTGTTCATTCCAGAGAGAGGCACTTACGGTCTTTGTGCCTCCTGCTGGCACCACCGTCGATCTGGCTCGCTATATGTGATCTTAAGGCCATGGAGGTGCATTGGATCCCGGTCCTTGTCGGTGGGAGGGCTTGCTTTTCAGTTGTTTCCCTCGGTTTATTTAGGGTTTGCTTACTACTTAGGAAGGCATGGCGGTGGCTACTCCCTGAATATGGAATAAGCCCCCCCGCCATCTAACCTCCATTTCGATGATGCATCTAGCCCCCCGCCGTCTAACCTCCATTCTGATGATGCATCTACCATCGCTGGAGGTTCGTCTCCGGCGGAGATCACTGGATTTGGTTTGTGTTCCTTCTGACTACATTGTTCTTCACCGACGATGGTTGTTGCTCTTGTAGGCTGGTCCTTTTGTAGCCTTAACATGACTACTTTCCGTCTGTCTACAATGACAAGCTGTACAATAAGAGCATCTCCATTCGCGTCTCCCAAACCGTCCCCCAAAGTGCGCCGGATCGAGCATTTGGGGGACGTGTTTTCTTCGTGCCGCGTTTGGGGGACGTCGCTCCCCAGTCGCGTCCCCCAAACGCCGCCCCAAACATTAAATAAGGGTTTTTGAAAACACAACCATTTATTAAATATAGCATACAAATAAATATGTTTGCGGAGATTGTTTTCAAATTAAAATACAACGAATAATAAAACAACAAATAAATAGGGCTAGATCAAATGTGCCGCGGCATTTCCTTTGATCCTTCACAAATGTTCAACGAGATCAGCTTTAAGTTGATCGTGAACATTGTTGTGACGGATCTCCGCGTGCATGGCTAGGAAATCAGCAAAATCTGCAGGCAACTCATGATCAACCTCCGCAAGAGAGCATTCACACTCATAGGGACCAACATCTGACCTAGCATGATTCTTGTGGTCATCCCCGATAATCATGTTGTGCATGATCACACAAGCCTGCATCACCTCCCACATTTGGTCGTGAGACCAGCTTAGAGCAGGGTACCAAACAATTGTAAATTGAGCTTGAAGCACACCAAATACCCGCTCAACATCCTTCCTGCAAGCCTCCTATCGTGTAGCAAAGTGGGAATTCTTCTGACCTGATGGATTCGAGATTGTTTTGACAAAAGTGGTCCATTCTGGATATATATCCATCGGCTAGATAATAGCCTTTGGTATATTGGTGGCCATTGATCTCATAGTTGCATGGTGGAGCATGCCCTTCCACTAGTCTGCTGAACAACGGAGACTGCTGCAACACGTTGATGTCATTGTGTGATCCGGCCATGCTAAAGAAAGAATGCCAAATCCACAGGTCATAATCTGTCACAGCTTCAAGCACCACACTGCAATATCCATGACGCCCTTTGTATATACCTTGCCAAGCAAATGGGCAGTTCTTCCATGCCCAGTGCATGCAATCGATACTTCCAAGCATTCCGGAAATCCTCTCGGTAGCATTTTGTGCCATGATCCTTGCGGTCTCTTCCTCGGTTGGCCCTCTCAAGTAGTATTTGCCAAACTTTCCCACCACGGCTCGGCAAAACTTGTACATGCACTCAATGGCAGTAGACTCACTCATGCGAAGGTAGTCGTCCTGTGTATCGGCAGGTGCTCCGTATGCAAGCATCCTCATGGCGGCGGTGCACTTCTGAATCGACGAGAACCCGACATCGCCTGCAGCATCGTGCTTGAGCTTGAAGTAGGGATCGAACTCTCGAACGCCGTGAAGAATATTCATGAACAGAACCTTGCTCATCCTATACTAGCGCCAAAAATTGTCGGCATGTGTTGCGTCATCTGCGAAGTAGTCGTTGTGCAGCATGGTATGCCCCTCCATCTTCTGCTGGGGCTTCGAGTTCTTTCTCCCCGACCTTGATCCTCCGCGGCGCGGCCTCTTCCTCTTCTCCGCCTCGGCGTTAAGCACGTCCTGGAGGGCCGCGATGATCAGCAAATGCTCCCGGAGGTTATCGTCGAAGGCTTGCTCGTCCTCCAACAGCAGGGCAATCATCTCATCGTCGCTATCCATGTCTGAAGCAAAATCAATGGTTAAAATTGCGCTGCAGCAGACGACGCAACGAACAACACCCAATTGCGCGTACCTGGCAAGTCGTCGAGCACCTTGTGTGCGAGGAGGTGGGGCGGATTTGACGCCGCGTTCTGGAACGCGCATGCGAAGCGGCGGCGGGACGACCGACGAGAGTGCCAGCCGCGACGATGGTGCCGACTCTCAGAAGAGATTCAGTCGTCGAAACGGCTGGCAAATCCAGCGGAGGGGTGGGAGGTGCGGGATGGAACGAGCGACGAGTAAAAAGGCGCGAACCAACGGTTTATGAAAATAGTCACCGACATGCGGGAGCCCGCCTCGCTTTTCGTTGTGTCCGACGTGCCCGGAGCGTCCCCTATGGGGCGGGGACAGCCTCGGGGCGCCGGACACCGTATCGGGCGCGCCAGACAAAAAGCGGCTTTGGAGGACGCGGCAGGGAACATTTTTTTTGTCCGGCGCGCCCCAAATCCCTTTGAGGGACGCTTTGGGGCAACTGGAGATGCTCTAACAAGCTGTGCTACAATAAGCTTTGCCCTGTGGGAAGCTATTTTCTAAGTCTTAGAGCATCTCCAGTCGTGTCCCCCAAATGGCGCCGGATTGAGTGCCGCGTTTGGGGGACGTCGCTCCCCAGCCGCGTCCCCCAAACGCCCACCCCAAATGAATATTAGTGCACGGAAATAAAAGTTTTCATTCAAATTTGATTATATATTACAAAGTTTGAATGAAAACGGCTAGATTTCATCTAAACCCTAGCCTACTGACCGCCCGACGGTGCGTTCGACGGTTCTGGCCCGTCGTCGCCTTCCCTCCGCCACAACTCGTGCTGTGCGCGCCGCCTCTCCATGTATAGGACGGTGACCAGACATCGCTGCTCTAGCAGCGTGTCGTCGCCTGCCCACCCCTGCTGCGCCGCCTGGAGGGAGAGCTCGACGGCGCGGCGAATCTGCGCCTCTTCGCGGGCACGGTCATCGTCCTGGAGCTTCTTCTCCGACTCGAAGGACTCGACGAGCGCGCGTTGCTGATCCGCCGCCTCGTCCGGGTGCGGCCCGTCGTCGTCGGACCACTCAAAGTCGTCGCGTCGTCCTCATGCTCCGCCTCCTCCTCCTCCTCCGCCTCATCCTCCTCCTCCTCCTCATCCTCCTCCAGTTGTGCCACCAACGCGTTGGCCTCCGCCGCCAACGCTTCCGCCCGCGCCCCCATGCCGCCTCCGTTGCCGCCAGCGTTGCCTCCCGCTGCTGACGCTCCTCCGCCGCTTGCTGCTGCTGACGCTCCATCCCTCCCGCCGCCGCCGCTCGATCGCCTCTCGTCGTTCACGGTACTGCGCCTCCCGCTCCATGCGCTGGCGCTCATCACACCACCGCTGGGCCATCTCCTCCGTCCGGCACCGCCGCGCCTCTTCCGTTGTGGCGGCATCGAACGTCGCAATGGTGTCCGCCAGCATCTCCTCCCATGCCGCGTTCTCCTCAGCTGTGGGAACCGTCAGATATAATCAAAACGGCATGTGGACTAGCATTATTCTGCTTTTGCTTGGCACGACTACATAGACAAGAGTACATACCGTTGGCAAGTGCCCTGCCTCAACAAAAGAAGAAAGTCACAGGAAGAGCCCATCATCTCCTGCAGCCATGGCGTGCACTCACGTTACCTCCCTCCCTCCCAACACAGAATCATTGTTCCCCCCAACGCTCGAACCCAACATTGGATCCCCCATTCTCCGAACCCAAAGTCCAACCAACCGCAAATTAATCACCCTCCGACCTATATAATCCCACCTCGCACCGCTCGAGCCCATCGCGTTCCGCGTCCGGTAAAAAACAAAGTCGCCGTCCCCCCCGGCCACCCCGGACCTCGGCTCGGCTGCCTCACACCCAGATGCGCGCGCCTCCCCCGATGCGGCCCCAGCCCACCTAGCCCGCGGCGGCGGCGGCCATGAAGCGGCCGCTGCGGGGACCCTTCGCGGCGCTCCTCTTCCTCGTCCTCTGCGGGGCGCTCTCCTTCCCCTCCGCGCTCCGCCGGGCGCTCGCCCCGCCCCCCGTGCTCGCCCCGCCGCACCGCCTCGATCCGGCGCGCCTCAACGCCACGCTCCTCCGCCTCGCCGCCGTCGACGGCTCCGAGCCCTCCCTGCGCCGCGACGTCGACGACCTCCTCGAGGGCCGCCTCCCGGTCTCCTCCCGCGCCCGCGCCCGCGCCTGGCGCCGTGACAGGCTCCACCCGCTCCACCTCCGCCACCACCACCAGTTCCCCGTCCACCGCCGCGGCGGCGACCACCACGACCCCCTCCTCCACCCGCTCCCGCGCGAGGGGCTCCTCCTCGACCCCGCCCTCCGCCGCGGCCTCCGCGCCTGGCACCGCCTCCGCCGCTACGACCCATCCGTCCTCCTCTCCCTCCCATCAACCCTCTCCCTCCCCGCCCGCATCCCCTCCTGCGCCGTCGTCGGCAACAGCGGCATCCTCCTCCGCCACCCCCGGGGACCCCTCATCGACTCCCACCACGCCGTCTTCCGCCTCAACAACGCGCGCGTCGCCGGCTACGCCGCGCACGCGGGGGCGAAAACCAACCTCTCCTTCATCAACAGCAACATCCTCCACCTCTGCGCGCGCCGCCCCGGCTGCTTCTGCCACCCCTACGGCGACGCCGTCCCCATCCTCCTCTACATCTGCCAGGCCTCCCACTTCCTCGACGTCGCCGCCTGCAACGCCTCCTCCTCCGCCACCCACGCCGCCCCGATCTCCGTCACCGATCCCCGCCTCGACGTCCTCTGCGCCCGCATCGTCAAGTACTACTCGCTCCGCCGCTTCGTCGCCGAGACGGGCCGCGCCGCCGAGGACTGGAACGCCGCGCACGACGCCGCGCTCTTCCACTACTCCTCCGGGATGCAGGCCATCATGGTCGCCGTCGGAGTCTGCGACAGGGTCAGCGTCTTCGGCTTCGGGAAGGCCGCCGACGCCAAGCACCACTACCACAGCAACCAGAAGAACGAGCTTGACCTACACGACTACGAGGCCGAGTACGCCTTCTACCGGGACCTCGCCGACCGACCGCAGGTAGTCCCCTTCCTCAAGGACACCGGCTTCACGGTCCCCCCCGTCGTCTTCTACCATTAGGCCGTCAGCTTCCCTAGAGTGTGAGTGAGGTCAATGTGCTCGACGTTATGTTCAGCGCGTGCTTTTTTATTTTGGACCTGCTTATAGGGATGCCCAGTGTAAAATGTGCTCTGCGAGGTGGGTTATTTATTGTGATTAGATGATAGAAGAATTCAGATAGAATCGGAGCTGCAATTGTACATTAGTAAGATTTAGGATACTCCATTGCTGCTATAGGAGAGAGGTTCATTGGCTTTTTGTTTAGCTCGGACTGGAAGTGTAATTTCAGACTCATGGTATTTTACTGCTCGATGTCATGTCACTAGTATTTAAGTTCTTCTTGTTATCACCATGATCTAACGTCTCATGTATCAACGAAGGTACACAATTACCTCTGCTAATGACTGGACATTTTGCATTACAATGTTTTGCCGTACGCAAGCTCGCAGATTCTTGCTGCGACTACTGCAGATCACTCCCTCTGCCCCAATAATATGAGATGTTATTGAAGCCTGCTACCTCATATATTGGTTGTAATAACATTTTAGCACTTTGATGTCTTGCCCGGCTACAATTTATGTCTGCCTGTTACAACTCAATTGTTTCTATGTCTGATTATTTTCTGTAATTTGTTAGAGGATAAACAAACTGAACTGGAGCATCTGCCTGTTTTCTGCAATTTGTTTGTACACATTGAACTGGAGCACATGCCTGTTTTCTGCAATTTGTTTGTACACATTGAACTGGAGCACATGCCTGTTTTGTATTTTGTTTGCCTATATACACATTGAACTGGAGCACATGTTTGTTTTCTGTATTTTGTTTGCGTATAAACACATTGAACTGGAGCACCTGCTTGTTTTCTTTAATTTGTTTGCGGATACACACGTTGAACTCGACCACCTGCTTGTTTTCTGTAGTCTGTTTGCGGATAAACACATTGAACTGGAGCCAGAGAACCGTTTTCATTCGATAGGATGCTTGATATGTCTGGGAAATACTAACGTGAGGCACCAATCTGTTGCTTTGACATTAACAGCAAGTTCACCTAATGTTTCAAACAGTTTTGTGCTTTGAGCGTGTTTCTCCTTGATAAGTAGATGGCCTCACAGCTGGCCATACAATATTCTATGCGTTTATTTGAAATGAATCCAGCATGTTCAGTGGCTGAGCACTCTTCCAGATCCTTGGTCTGAAATTACTCGTCATGACGAAGTTTCAGTACAGCGGGCTGTTGTTTAATCGGTGGTCCGGTGGATAGTTGTGTGCAAGATGCATTTGACGATTCCCACCAGGTTACGCGTGACTGCTTGCTTTTTTAGTGAGTATGATACCTCTTGTACTGTTCCTTTTTTAAATTACAGCCAAAGGACACCCCTACATGTTATTCAGTGTACGAGATCTTATCACAAACAGCTTTTGGCATTTGCCTTTGTCTTTTGATGACCATCTGTAAAATGGAAATCCTATCACTATCCTCACTACTAGAGTGTATAGTATACTAGAGTGTGACGCTGATACTAGGACTCTTATGACCGTACAAATCAAATCTGTTTCCTTTTCATCTTACTAGGCATTATTGGTAATCACAGAATCTGAACGAGACAGGAGCTCATGCCTGGCAAACGAGATTTCTTTTCAGCCAAGTTTTTCATTTGATCAGTGGACTGCACCAAAAAATACACACACCTAACCATTATCGAGTTCTTCATCTGCTTATAAATTTCCACAGGCATCATGGTTTGCAATTTCTGTCGAAGTTTTTATCTGATACAAGTTTCTGCCTCCTTTCTCTAGAGCAATTTTTCCTGACTACCGTGGAGCTGCTGTAACTTGTTAGTCAGTCTTTCTCCTTCACTGAGCATCTTGTTGTGTTAATCAGGTTGCTCCATCCTTGTCTACTCTTTCCTAATTTGCAGTGATGATGGCCACACTTGTTCTTGTTAGACAACCTTAAGCGACTGTGTCTGTCAACGTGTTCTCGCCGTCAATTTAACGTTTGCCTTCTCAACAAGCATTTGTTTTGGACTAGTGCTGAACTGATTATCTGCAGAGTTTTATGCACTGTTATTTATCATCGATATTGCAGTGATTCCACCATGTTACGCGTGCACTGCATATTTAGTGAGCATGGTACCTTTTGTACTGCATCGTGTTTATTAGTGCCAAAGGACACACCTACATGTTATTGAGTGTACTGGATCCTGTCTTAGACCAGTAA
This sequence comes from Lolium rigidum, assembly GCF_022539505.1. Taxonomy (NCBI): domain Eukaryota; kingdom Viridiplantae; phylum Streptophyta; class Magnoliopsida; order Poales; family Poaceae; genus Lolium; species Lolium rigidum. The sequence goes on from NC_061513.1 coordinate 76,773,416, forward strand.
ACTAGTTGGCAGCGTTGGGTAGCTTTTGGCATCTCCCTTTGTCTTCTGATGACCATCTTTCTGTAAAATGGCAATCGTATCACTATCCTCACTATTAGAGTGTGATGCTAACACTAGGACTCTTATGACCGTTCAAATTAAATCTGTTTATTTCATCTTACTAGGCATTATTGGTAATCACAGAATCTGAAGGAGACAGGAGCTCATGCCTGGCAAACGAGATCTGTTTCAGCCAAGTTTTACATTTGATCATTGGACTGTGCACCGGAAAATACACACCTGGCAGTTATCGAGTTCTTGATTCGCTCATATATTTTCTGCAGAAATCATGTTCTGCAGTTTGTCTCTCTGTGCAAAGTTCGTATTTGCTACGAAGTACTCTATATCCCCAAAAGGATGTAAGAAAGAACAGACACAGATGGAGCAACCTGATTGTGATGTGATTGTGATGTTGATCTGAGACATCCTTTTCGAATTTCGAGGGAGTACAAGTTTATTGTTGTATTGTGTAGTTGTATTAAGCAGGTTGCTCCATCCTTCCTTGTCTGTTTTTTCTTAATGTGTACAACCCATAGTAGCCGGAAACGGGGAACGGTATACCGTTCCCTGTACCGGGATCGACGTCCCGAATCGGGGTTCGGGGACGAGGGGCGGTACGACGCGATTCGGTGATGGGGACGCGACCCGAACCACCAGGGTACGGCGGCAGCGTCTCGCTATGGCGGAGGCAGCGTGCACTATGTAGGTTTACGATGCATTACCCTCCTGGGCCAGCAAGGCAACCAAGGCCTGTACAAATCCAGCGTGGACTAACTTCTTTACGACCTAGCTATCGATCTGGTTATCGAATCAACAAGATCGCGCCGGTAACAAGCACAAATATTTTCGAAGCACAGCTATCGTCCCGGGGACGTCGAACCCAAACAGTTCGGATCGCGTCCCCGCTACCGATCGGTTCAATCGACAGATGTATACCCCTACCGTTTCCTATTTTGTCGACCTACCGATTCCCGTTTCTCGTTCCCGTTTCTCGTTCCCACCGTTCCGGAAACTTGGCAACTATGGTACAACCTGAAGCAATCCAAATCTGAGGACGACTATGTCTGTCAAGTATCAACATGTTCTCGCTGTTAATATGCACTTTGCCTTCTCAACCTCCATTTGTTTTGGACTAGTGCTGAACTGATCATCTACAGAGTTTTATGCACTGTGATTATCATCGATAAGCAATGACGTAGGGCTAATGCTACTTGCAGTCTAGCATAATAAGTTACCCAATCATGTAGCCAAAAGGCCGCGAGTCACTTGCCTAGTGCCCTAGTTGCCTGTCAAAAAACTCTTGGAGCCTGAGCCACTAATTAAAAGGTACTCCTGTGTTAATAAAGGGATTTGACAGCCTATACTCATGTTTAGGACTGATTGATGCGTCCACCAAATCTTGCCTCCTTTGTTGCTTATTCCTTCTCCTGCTCCTACAGGGCGGTGGTTTATTTCCACCTTGAGTATATCTCTTCTTCTGAAGTCGGTTCTTTTTTTTAAAAAATACCATTGATGGTTTGATCTCATTTCGGATGCTTTCGCTGATCCTTCCAATCTGAAGTTGGGCTTGAAGCCATAAACGGAGCCTGATGAAGATCCAATCCGTTGAAACGAGGCCAGGTCACAAAGCTCATAGAGGCAAGGCCTGAGTTGGAGTGTCGCAGCCCCTTAAACAACCCGCTCAGATCACCCCGCTAAAGGCCCACACACCGATGCCACACTAACACCACTGGTCATGTATTATAAACTGGGCTTGACTTTTCCCATAAAATGAACTGGGCTTGACTTTCCTCAGAAATAAACTGGGCTTGACTTGGCTCGTATAGAGGGTCCCAATTTCAAAACAAACAAAAAAGAATACAGAGGATCCCAAAAGAAAAAACGTAAACAGGAAATCATATTTTATGACTGTGAAGTATACCGTATGTTTCATGTGAATTATGCTGTATGTTTCATCTGTGGCACCTTCTTCATCGATTAATTCCATGAAAAATTGACTGTGGGAATGCACCCTCCCAGGCTCCGAGTCAGGCTCTGTTAGGACGGAACCGCTCCTCCCGGGTCGCTCGCGCGAGAGCGGCTCCGGAGCCCCCTCCCCCAAGATCCCGAGAGCGCGGCGGCTCTGATCTCCGCCCCCGGCCGTTGCCGTCGCCATCGTCGGCGGTGGCGGCGGGTGTAATGTCCCAGGTTTAGAGACGATCGAGGGGTAGATTTTAGAAAGGGATGTGCATTGCATAGTAAATTCTGGGGAAATTTCGCGCTTTTAAACAAAAACTGCATCGAAGGGGGACAAGTTTCTCTCTCGACACCTTACAGGGTTAGGGTTTCGAGAGTGTGACAAACTTGCATCTCATTCAACTAGTTTAGGGTTTGGAGAAGAGAGGGGAGAGTTTGCATGATTGAATTATTTATAAAGTGACATAGTTGAATTCAAACCAATGTTGAATTTGAATTTCAAATTCAAACATTAAATACTTAACCTAAATAATTCAATTGTGAGGAAATTCATTAAGTATATAATCAATAATAAACAATATGAACAATTATAATAAAGTAAAGCTCATTAGGGGAAACTTTGAGCTTTATTGATTAACACACAAGATACATTGTCTTTACAATATTCATAATGGAAATAAATGAATATTACAACACATTACAAGAATTGGTGAAATTGAAAAAAATAAAAGTAAATAAAAAGAAAAGTACACGGATGTATCCTAGTCTAAATACTACAAGATCATCTTCACTTGATCTTGGATTTGATGACCTCCATGTCCATTTTGATCAATTGTTGATCCCTGCACAAAATCACAACAAAAAGAAGTTATGCCAAGTGGCATAGCCACTTGGCAGGTTAGAAATCAAATGAAAATATGAAATGAGCAGATAGGACCAAAGTGGCCGAGCTGATCCATGCCATAGTCAAGATCCAGGTCCAGGTGCACAGCACATGTCTACGCACACACACAGCCTGCTCACAGGGCTGTGTGCATGCGGCACACACACACAGTGAGTCACCAAAGTGACAAGCAAGAGCTGTCGACCAGGGATGCAATGGCTGGCCACATATAAGCTTTTCCCAGCCAAAACCCTAGTCATATGCTTCATCCATCGACAGGCTTCACTGGTAAGAACACAAGAACACAAGAACACAAGAACAGCCACTGCTGTTCAATCTGCTAACTCACCACAGCACTGAATCAAGTCCCACAAGATCACCAGGAGGAGCAGGGCAAGTAAACCAACCACAAGATCATCACAGAAGCAAAAACCTCTACATCAACAAACTATCTAGGAGCTGGAGTGAGGTATAAACAAGATCAACCTGAGCAAAACTCTGTTTTGCTCATAAATAAGCATGTGCATAACATATACACAAGCCAGAGGGTGTGGTTACCCTGTATGCATCATCATTTGGTGATCAAACCATTTGATGCTGGCAAAAAGGGAATTAAGCCAGAAGAAATCATCCCAGGGAATAAATGGTTAAGCCCTTTGTGTTAACACTGAGGTAAACCAAAGAATCCAGCAAGGAAAAGATTCACAGCTAGCCTACCCAACTCACCTAGCACTACATGGTTTGCTAACCATCAGACAGATAGGCCACTTGTGCCTATTATAGTTTGTCAACAGCAAAGAGCACTGGAAATCCAACAGGGATTGCCCAGAGATGTATCCACCAAGCCACAACAAGCCACAGAGAGGGGGAGCTACCCATGGCAGCATCAAAGAGTTGCCAGGGCCACCTCAACCCATAACCAAAACTTTAAGCCACCACATCATCACCCAGTAGGGTTCAGTAGAGAGCTAGGGTACCAACCAATGGTTGTCATCCAACTAGCCCTAGCTAATTTAATTAATATGATCATCACTGCAAGGCAGTTCACATCATTTATCCATTTAATAAAGCAAGCTAATACAGATAAATGAACTACACAAGTAATCAAAGCACCGAGTCTTGCGGATGATCTAAAGGATCATTGCAAGCATCAATCGATGCTTGAGCAAGCACCACCACACATCGAGGCCAAGCTTGTGTGATGCACACACATCACACGAGAGGGCAACAGATGAGGCACGGACAGGAAACAACATCTCTCACAAGCAACTCATGATCATATGATCATCCGAGCTTACTAGTATCGGTTACAGATGGCTATAGCCAAGCATATTATCAGTAATTAGCCAGCTACTGAAGAAATCCAACCAAGTCCTAACTGAACAAATAGATAACTGAATTAATGACTTTGTGATTGTATCCAGAAGCACATCAAAGGCTTGATAAACCACTGGATCATAATACACAAGCAAGGCACATATCAAATCATCACTGAATCACACTGATAAGCCAACAGTAATGCTCAATTGAGCATAATTATGAATTTGAACACAATGAACTAGCCCAGAGGCACTGGCACTTGCAAATATGCAAGGATTAACTACAACAATCAAGCCGGGGACGAGGATTAAGCACACACAATAGGTCCCGAGTGACGGTAAAAATAATAGAAGCAAGCCGGTAGGCCATGAGCATCACCGGATGCTCATGAGCAATCACGGGAGGGCCATAGTCATAGATTATCGGGAACGAAATAGCTAGGAAGCACGAAGCATGGTAGTAACGACACGATAAGCGGCATACGCATAGGCAGTAGAGCAAGCATACTAGCTAGGAGCCATGGCGCATGTAGGCGGCAGCCGTGAGCACATCCACGGAAGCGGCACGACGGCACAAGGAACGGCAAGCGATGGCCGGAGCTAGTTTAGAAGGAAAGGGAGAGAGGAAGAACAAGCGATGAGAGCAGGTAGGGAGGCGGTGCGAGCTTACCAGTAACGGAGGAAAGCACGGCCATGGCGGCACGGCGGCACACGTCGGGCGAACGACGGTGCCAGGCCATGGCCAATCCAGGCAGTCGTCGGGGCGCAGGGACTCCAGCGCAACCACGGCGGGGTACACGGCCACGCCACGGCGCCAGGCTCGTCGGCAACGACGAGATCGCGGCGATTCGCCCGCGGCCATGTCCCAGGGGTGTTGGGGAAGAACGGCGGCGGCGAAGAAAAGCAGATCGACGCGGATCAATCGAAGCGCCGTCGAACGGCGGTTCGATTGATACCCATCTCACCACCGGCGATGGCCGGAGTTGGCCGGAGAAAATCGGCGAAGGCGGCGGCGACGCGGGTGTCGCCAGAGCTCAGAGGGGTTAGGGTTAGCGCGTGCGCGAGAGGAAGGGGACGGGTGCGTCCGACCGAGCCGGACGAGCGGCTCGGGTTAGGGTTAACCCGCCTGGGCCACCACGACGAGTGGGCCCAGGGGCAAAAAGGACTTTTCATAATTCAATAAAAACATGAAACTTTGAAATTCAATAGAAAATTATTAAAAGCTCCTAAAAATAAATTAAAAATATGAAAAAGAATCAGCATAAAATTCTCTATTTAAATAAAATATCAAAGAGAATTTTTGAAGACAATTAAGAATAAGTCCTATTTTAAGGATTTAAATAATGATTTAAATCACATATTATTTTCAATAATAAAAATAAGTCCATCAATGCAATTGGACTTTCAAAACACCTTGACAATATTTCAAGGTTGAATTTTACTTTAAAGTAAGTATTCCCAAATTATTCTTAGTATCAACCTCTTACATGAAATAATAACAACATCGGAAGGGGGGAACAAACCCTAAAACTGGAATCATGCATAATTGTTTCTTTAACCATTGCCCTTATCGGACAATGATGCTATTTTTCAGAGACAGAGGACAAGGGTCGGTCCACACCTTCCAAGCGCAAAACTTTGCATTGTTCGAGCAAGTTCATCACTTGCTCATATCATTTGAGTATTTTTATCAAATTACTTGCAAAGTATTATGGTTATCACTATTGCACAAAAATCAAAACCACTACTTTCATAACTATGAATATGACTATGTGGTGGGCAATGGAACCATGGATTGTGTTGATATGGTGGAGGTTCCATTGCACGGGTTTAAATCCATCTAGGATTAAACAACAAATGTCGCCAGTGATTCTTGTGCCGTAATATCCGTGTTAACCATAAGATCCGGAGTGGGACGGAGTAGTCAAAAGTGTTTCCACCTCTCGTTCATCAACGGATGCGCTTTACCGTACACTTGTAATCCAAGGGGGGCAAGCTGGTGAGGCTGGGGAGTCCTAAGTCCCCACGGCATAGTCCGTAGTACACTTGTCGCCCGAAGGACCAAGCTGGTGAGGCTGGGGAGTCCTAAGTCCCCACGGTATTGCGGTCTATGATTGGTTGCAGCTACCGGCGAAGGAGTTTGGTTCGATCCCAGACTGTCGTCGTGGTCGGGGTCCACCCTGAAATATATGGGAATAATGGGACCGGCGAGGACCCAGGGTCGGGGCATGCAACAAAGGGTGGGTGTTCGAGGTAGCGGAGGAACATGATTGGCTAGACCTTATACCGGGCCTCACACCGAAGGAAGTGTGGACGGGAAAGCTGCCCGGTTGGCACCAAGGTTAAGATCTCTTATGGGTAAAGCAACACACCTCTGCGAGTGTAAAGAAGCTGTGACCTGTCACTCCCTGTTCCGGGATGAGGAAGCTGCGAACGCGGCCGGAAAGGAGCTCCATGAAGTTCTAGTAAACCGGTGAAGGCTGACGGACATAGCTCCTTGAAATAAAAGCAATCTCTTGAAGAAATGTTTATCAAAACTTGCATTGGCATTAGACTTTCTGGTCTAATATCGTAGTTAGTGCATTAAACACCTCTTATCTATAATGAACTTGTTGAGTACGCTCGTACTCATACCACTCTTAAATCCCATGCTTAGATTGTCTAAATCGTCCGGGAGGAGGACTACGACAACAATGAAGGAGCCGAGATCATCGGCTACGAGGAACCGAACCTCTCGGGAGGTGTTGAAGGCGTAGACTACCTCATCGTCTACGGATCCGGGAAGGCTTCCGGAGGAGAACAAGCCTAGAGATATCCGATAGTAGTAGTAACCGAGCAGCCCGAACTCTTAGTATTTAGCTGCTCGAGGAAATAAATGTTTAGCTTAATGAGACACTTATATTGTAAGTTAAGTTGGGTTCGCCTCGAACCCGGGAGTATTCCTCTTAGGACCCAAGAGGAGCTCCAAGATGACATGTGTATGTTAATTGTAATAGTAAGTGAATGAGTTATGGACCTTGCTATGTTCTGTTGTACTACTCTGAGGGATGTAATATTTGCGGAATGGTACTTCGTGAATGTTATATCAATGACTGGCATACTACAACATGCAGTGGTATGCAGGGTCACCACGGTTGGTATCGAGCAAAAGCTTTGACCTTAGGTTGGAACCTAGTAAATGGGACAAACGTTAGGAGTCAAATAGGACTAGTAAAGAATTCTCTAAAAATATGGTGTATATTCAATTGAGAATACAACAATCATATATTTTAGTGCGATAATTCTTTATTATCTCTATTATGATGCATTATTACTAATCTTATAATCTTTCTATTTCTACAGCCAACATGGCAAGTTCACGACCGGGAAGAAACGTGAAAGTTATGGATTCCACACTGAACGAATACCAAGGAGGACTTGCAGATATCCTACGAGCCATGTTACTGGAATTTGGGTGCGATCTCCAGATTCCAGTAAAGAAATACATGTTCTATGATGGTCCGGTATTGGCCAAGTGCAGGGTAGGACTGCGACTTCCCGAATCTTTGGGAATGAGCGTAGTCATGCCAGCTGGGGAGCTAGGACAACCAACACAGCCTACCATATAGGCTGTTATGAGAGCCATAACCGACATACGGGAACATAAGACGAAAGAGCTTATGGATTCCGAGTTCTCCCATATTCCTCATAATCGGGAGGAAGAAGATCCCATGCTCAACCACTACAAATATGCTAAACGCAAACCCATAGCAGCGGCAAAATATATGGATAATAGCCGTAACTTCATATCATTACTCTTTCAGTTGAACCATCATCTGATAGGAGCAATTGATACGATGCTTGAGGAATTCACTGAACCCAAGGAGGAGAGTAGGGGAAAAGAACCTATGGAGAATGTGGTGCATACACCAGTTTACTCAGCTGGTGACTACATCAGTATTGATCCACTTGAGCGTGAACCTACACCTGTTACACCTGGGAACTATCTGGGTAGTTCCTATGGGGGATACGAGGGCGGAGAGGAATCCGGAAACAACCATCGTTCCGAGACTCCTATCGAGAATTCCACGGGTTGGCGTTGGGGATCGGATACTGGAACTCATAGTACTTCTGTGTATTATGATGGGGAGATGAATGATGACGCAACAACCCAGAACCAGAGCTATCCTAGTAATGAAGGAGTGGATGGAGGGTATCCGACACGGAGTTGAGTCGGGTATGAGTTTTGGTAACCCTTATGGTGGGGCTACAGGGGAGTACACCCGATGGGTGGACTATGATGCACTCAACGATCGGTTTGTGAACACCGATTTCTCCTTAGGATCATCATCGGATTCGGATTACAAGCCAACGGGGAGACCTTATGTTCCGGGGTCTATCGGGAGGACGACACGTTCGACCGGATGGAAGCACTGGAATGTACCGGAGTGAAGATCGACTAGAGTCCACCAAGGGAGGCGAGGCTATAATACACAAGTACCACATGTATTATAGTTTGTAATATTTGTATAAATTTGTACATATACTTTAATAAGTGAGTTTGCATACTCACATCGACTTGAGTATTGTAATAAGACCACTTAAGTATGTATATACGGGGTATATGTTTTGTATGATTTGGATTTGCTTCTTGATTTCCATTGCGTGACTAGTTCTGTGCACAAGGTTGAGCTCAGAAAACTTGCGCATGGAGTAATTATGAGTATCATCTTGTGTTGCAGAACTAGGGGGTTATGTCGGGAACGCTAGAAGACGAGACTGAAGCACAGCGCATGGAGCGCGAAGCAAAACAAAAGGAAGAGGCTGAGGGTGCAGCCAGAGATCAGTTTCCACCACCACCACCACCCATGACGCAGCAAAATTTTATCCAGTACATGCAGCTGGTAGAGGAGCGACAGCGTGTAACATCTGGAGCAGCGAGAACAAATTCTTTCGGGATTTGTTGCGGCAAAACAGGGTGGAGAGACCCGAGAACCCGGGAGTCACACTAGCAGACTTCCAAAACACTAAGCCTATATCTTTCGCATACGCGCCCGAGCCAATGGACGCGGAAGATTGGCTGATGGATACTGAGCGAAAGCTCAACACCGTTGGATGTAACGACCAAGAAAAGGTTCGTTATGCTACTCATCTGCTGTGTGGACCTGCCGCATCATGGTGGGACAATATAGTAGCCGTTTATCCAGCTGGAAAGGTATTTACCTGGGAGGAATTCGCAAGGAAGTTCAGAGAATCCAATGTCCCTGAAAGTATTGTGGAGCTGAAGCGTCGAGAATTTGAAAGTCTCGAGCAGAAGGACAAGGCAATCCTGACTTATGTCCGGGAATTCTCAAAGCTGTCCCGGTATGCGGTTGAAGAAGTCAACACCGAGGACAAGAAGAAGAAGAGGTTTCTAAGGGGGTTAAGTCCCCAGTTTAAGGTACATCTCTGTATGATGAGAGCAACGGAGTTTCAAGAGTTGGTGGATGCTGCCATCACTCTGGAAGATGATTTCAAACAACTGCAGGAGGAGAAAAGGAAAAAGGCCAAGTTTGAGCCTAAGAGGTTTGTTAGTAACAAGCCTAATACCAGCTTGAGTTTTAAGCCCAGATACAACAACAACAACAATAGTAACTACTACGGTAGTAGGAGGAACCAAGCTTTCCAGACCACCAATCCAATGGTCTGTCGAATCTGTGGACTTCCAGGGCATTTTGCCAAGGACTGTAGAAAGCCAAGGGTAATATGCTTTGGTTGTCGCCAGGAGGGGCACATCGTTGAAGGACTGCCCCAAGAAAAATAGTGGAGGAGGTCGGTCGGGAGGAGGAGGAAATCGAGGAGGAAACACCGGAGGCAAGCTGGAAGAATAAGAAGCCCTTCGGCAAGCTGAGCCTGTACCAGTCTGGAGGAGGTGGTCAACTCCGATCAGGCGGTGATAGGTACGCTCCAGATACTCACTCATCCTGGCAAAGTACTTTTTGATACTGGTGCAACTACATCATTCATTTCTCAACAATTCATCACCAAACATGGGATTAGTTGCACTAAGTTAGATACAACCATAACCATACTTTCTGCGGGGGGAACGATAGTAGTAACCCATGCCAAACAAAAACAAGTCATTATGATCAATAAGTGCGCGTTTGACGCGGACCTGTTCATTTTACCGATGAAGGACATTGATGTCATTCTTGGTATGAGCTCGGTTAGAAGCTAATGGAGCATTGATCGATCGTGTAAACAAGACGGTATCATTGAAAAGTCCCGATGGAAGTAGAATGATCTACCAAGGCGACAAACATACACGGATTGAAGTTGAGCTACGGCTTAACGGCATGAAGGAGGTGAAGTTAGAAGATATACACGTAGTAAATGAATTCCGGGATGTGTTTCCTGCGGAATTACCGGTATGCCACCAGATAGGGAGATAGAATTCACTATCGACCTAATCCCAGGAACAGCTCCGATTGCCAAAGCACCATATAAGATGGGGCCCAAGGAATTGAAAGAACTTAAGGAGCAATTGGATGACTTGGAACAAAAGGGATTCATTCAGGAGAGTGTTTCACCATGGGGATCACCTGTGATCTTCGTGGATAAAAGAGATGGAGGAAGAAGGATGTGCGGAGACTACAGGAATCTGAACAACGTCACAATCAAGAACAAGTATCCACTCCCAAGAATACAAGATCTATTTGATCAAGTGAGAGGCGCGGGAGTCTTTTCCAAGATTGATCTAAGATCCGGTTATCACCAGATAAAGATCAAGAAGGAAGACGTTCCGAAAACTGCCTTTGTCTCAAGGTATGGACATCATGAATACCTGGTAGTACCTTTTGGATTGACCAATGCCCCAGCAATATTCATGAATCTCATGAATAAGATCTTCATGCCATATCTAGACAAGTTTGTCATCGTATTTATCGATGATATTCTGATATATTCCAAGAACAAGGCCGAACATGCTGAACATTTGAGGTTAGTGTTGCAAACACTAAGGGAACATCAACTCTATGCCAAACTTAGTAAGTGTGAATTTTGGCTAGATCAAGTGGAATTTCTTGGTCATGTTATTAGTAAAGATGGAATAGCTGTTAACCCGAGTAAGGTAGCAGCGAGTTCTAGAATGGGAAGCACCCAAGACTGTCAAGGAAATCCGAGGATTCCTAGGAATGGCAGGATTATTATCGGAGATTCATTGAAGGATTCTCTAAGATAGCAGGACCAATGACAAAGCTGTTAAGGAAGAACACACCATTCGTGTGGTCAGAGGAGTGTGAGAAGAGTTTTCAAACTCTGAAGGAGAAACTCACCACGGCACCGGTGTTAGCGGTTCCTGAAGTTGGCAAGGACTACACCGTGTACTGTGACGCATCCAAGCATGGATTGGGTTGCGTACTCATGCAAGATCGGAAAGTGATATCTTATGGATCGAGGCAACTCAGACCTCATGAAGTGAATTATCCAACACATGACTTGGAATTAGCAGCTGTCGTATTTGCACTCAAAACTTGGAGACATTTTCTCTATGGAGCAAAGTGTGAGCTCTATACAGACCATAAAAGCCTCAAATATTTCTTCACTCAGAAGGAACTCAACATGAGGCAGAAAAGATGGCTAGAATTGATCAAGGATTATGACCTGATAATCAATTACACACCAGGGAAGGCTAATGTTGTAGCGAGATGCCACGAGTAGGAAGAGCACCGGAGGAGTGGAACAAGAAATATCACCGGAGTTGAGGAAGGAAATAAGTCAAGCCCAAATACAACTTTGGGAGAAGGAAGCCCATGAAGGATTATCGGCGTTGCAAGTAGCCGATGAGCTGAATGTCAACCTGAAGAATGAGATAATTATGGGTCAGTTGGACGATCCATTCATCATGGAAGAAATGAGAAGAATAGATGAAGGAAGACCATCAGAATTCCATCGTGGAGAATCCGGATCATTATGGTTCCAGAAAAGAATTTGCGTTCCGGATATTGCTGAAATTAAGGAAGTAATACTCCGGGAAGCTCATCAAACACCATATTCCATACATCCGGGAAGTACAAAGATGTACATGGACTTAAAGGAACTATTACGGTGGAATAACATGAAGAGGGAGATAGCACAATATGTGGCGGAATGCCATACACGCCGACGAGTGAAGGCTGAACACCAGAGTCCGGCAGGGAAGTTACAACCTTTACCTATTCCGGAGTGGAAATGGGAGGAAATAGGGATGGATTTCATCACCGGACTACCCATGACTAATAAAAAGAAGGACATGATATGGGTAATCGTGGACCGGTTGACGAAAAGTGCACACTTTTTAGCGGTAAACCAGCGAGGATAAAGGAGAGAAACTTATCGATCTTTACATCAAAGAGATCGTGAGTAAGCATGGAGTGCCTAAGAAGATCGTATCGGATCGAGGATCCGTGTTCACATCAGCATTCTGGAAGCAACTTCACGAAGCTTTAGGATCCAAGTTGGACTATAGTACCGCTTACCATCCACAGACAGGTGGACAAACGGAGAGAACCAATCAAATCCTAGAGGATATGCTTAGGGCTTGTGCCCTAGACTTCGGAGGATCATGGGAAGAACACTTACCACTAGCAGAGTTTTCATATAACAATAGTTATCAAAGCAGCATCAAGATGGCACCATTTGAAGCTCTGTATGGAAGGAAGTGTAGATCACCGATATGTTGGTATGAAGCCGGAGCAAGCAAAGAGTTCAACCCTGATTATGTCAAGGAAAAACAACAAATCATTGACATTATCAGAGACAGGCTCAAGATAGCCCAAAGTCGGCAAAAGAGTTATGCCGATCATAAGAGAAGGACATGGGAACCACAAGTTGGAGACATGGTTTATCTTAAGGTAAGCCCGATGAAAGGACTCCAGAGGTTTGGAGTAAAAGGAAAGCTCAGTCCTAGATATATAGGACCTTTCAAGATACTGAGTCAGAACCGAGGTTTAGCCTTTGAATTGGATCTACCGGGAAGGTTAGCTCAAGTTCACAATGTTTTCCATGTGTCACAACTTCGGAAATGCTTGAAGACCCCAGATGAACCAATATCACATGATGAGCTCGAGTTACAACCAAACTTGACATACATCGAGAAGCCAACCAAGATTCTCGAGGAGAGCTGGAAACAACTCAGAAATAAAGCGATCAAGTATTGCAAGATACAATGGAAGCATCACCCCGAGAGGAAGCCACCGGGAAAAAGAGGAAGACTCGAGGAAAACATACCCGAGTACGTTCGGGTATTACAACCACAACTTCGGGACGAAGTTTTCTTTAAGGGGAAAGGCTGTAATGTCCCGGGTTTAGAGACGATCGAGGGGTAGATTTTAGAAAGGGATGTGCATTGCATAGTAAATTCTGGGGAAATTTCGCGCTTTTAAACAAAAACTACATCGAAGGGGGACAAGTTTCTCTCTCGACACCTTACAGGGTTAGGGTTTCGAGAGTGCGACAAACTTGCATCTCATTCAACTAGTTTAGGGTTTGGAGAAGAGAGGGGAGAGTTTGCATGATTGAATTATTTATAAAGTGGCATAGTTGAATTCAAACCAATGTTGAATTTGAATTTCAAATTCAAACATTAAATACTTAACCTAGATAATTCAATTGTGAGGAAATTCATTAAGTATATAATCAATAATAAACAATATGAACAATTATAATAAAGTAAAGCTCATTAGGGGAAACTTTGAGCTTTATTGATTAACACACAAGATACATTGTCTTTACAATATTCATAATGGAAATAAATGAATATTACAACACATTACAAGAATTGGTGAAATTGAAAAAAATAAAAGTAAATAAAAAGAAAAGTACAAGGATGTATCCTAGTCTAAATACTACAAGATCATCTTCACTTGATCTTGGATTTGATGACCTCCATGTCCATTTTGATCAATTGTTGATCCCTGCACAAAATCACAACAAAAACAAGTTATGCCAAGTGGCATAGCCACTTGGCAGGTTAGAAATCAAATGAAAATATGAAATGAGCAGATAGGACCAAAGTGGCCGAGCTGATCCATGTCATAGTCAAGATCCAGGTCCAGGTGCACAGCACATGTCTACACACACACACGGCACTGCTCACAGGGCTGTGTGCATGCGACACACACACACAGTGAGTCACCAAAGTGACAAGCAAGAGCTGTCGACCAGGGATGCAATGGCTGGCCACATATAAGCTTTTCCCAGCCAAAACCCTAGTCATATGCTTCATCCATCGACGAGGCTTCATCGGTAAGAACACAAGAACACAAGAACACAAGAACGACCACTTGCTTGTTCAATACGCTAACTCACCACGAACACTGAATCAAGTCCCACAAGATCACCGGGAGGAGCGGGGCAAGTAAACCAACCACAAGATCATCACGAAGCAAAAACCTCTACATCAACAAACTATCTAGGAAGCTGGAGTGAGGTATAAACAAGATCAACCTGAGCAAAACTCTGTTTTGCTCATAAATAAGCATGTGCATAACATATACACAAGCCAGAGGGTGTGGTTACCCTGTGTGCATCATCATTTGGTGATCAAACCATTTGATGCTGGCAAAAAGGGAATTAAGCCAGAAGAAATCATCCCAGGGAATAAATGGTTAAGCCCTTTGTGTTAACATCGAGGTAAACCAAAGAATCCGGCAAGGAAAAGATTCACGGCTAGCCTACCCAACTCACCTAGCACTACATGGTTTGCTAACCATCGGATGAGATAGGCCACTTGTGCCTATTATAGTTTGTCAACAGCAAAGAGCACTGGAAATCCAACAGGGATTGCCCAGAGATGTATCCACCAAGCCACAACAAGCCACAGAGAGGGGGAGCTACCCATGGCAGCATCAAAGAGTTGCCAGGGCCACCTCAACCCATAACCAAAACTTTAAGCCACCACATCATCACCCAGTAGGGTTCAGTAGAGAGCTAGGGTACCAACCAATGGTTGTCATCCAAGTAGCCCTAGCTAATTTAATTAATATGATCATCACTGCAAGGCAGTTCACATCATTTATCCATTTAATAAAGCAAGCTAATACAGATAAATGAACTACACAAGTAATCAAAGCACCAGAGTCTTGCAGATGATCTAAAGGATCATTGCAAGCATCAACTGATGCTTGAGCAAGCACCACCACACATCAGGCCAAGCTTGTGTGATGCACACACATCACACAGAGGGCAACAGTGAGGCACAGACAGGAAACAACATCTCTCACAAGCAACTCATGATCATATGATCATCTGAGCTTACTAGTACTGGTTACAGATGGCTATAGCCAAGCATATTATCAGTAATTAGCCAGCTACTGAAGAAATCCAACCAAGTCCTAACTGAACAAATAGATAACTGAATTAATGACTTTGTGATTGTATCCAGAAGCACATCAAAGGCTTGATAAACCACTCGGATCATAATACACAAGCAAGGCACATATCAAATCATCACTGAATCACACTGATAAGCCAACAGTAATGCTCAATTGAGCATAATTATGAATTTGAACACAATGAACTAGCCCAGAGGCACTGGCACTTGCAAATATGCAAGGATTAACTACAACAATCAAGCCAGGGACAGGATTAAGCACACACAATAGGTCCCAGTGACAGTAAAAATAATAGAAGCAAGCCAGTAGGCCATGAGCATCACTGGATGCTCATGAGCAATCACAGGAGGGCCATAGTCATAGATTATCAGGAACAGAAATAGCTAGGAAGCACAGAAGCATGGTAGTAACAGCACAGTAAGCAGCATACGCATAGCTGTAGAGCAAGCATACTAGCTAGGAGCCATGGCGCATGTAGGCAGCAGCCGTGAGCACATCCACAGAGCAGCACAGGCACAAGGAACAGCAAGCAGTGGCCAGAGCTAGTTTAGAAGGAAAGGGAGAGAGGAAGAACAAGCAGTAGAGCAGTAGGGAGGCGGTGCGAGCTTACCAGTAACGGAGGAAAGCACGGCCATGGCGGCACGGCGGCACACGTCGGGCGAACGACGACGCCAGGCCATGGCCAATCCAGGCAGTCGTCGGGGCGCAGGGACTCCAGCGCAACCACGGCGGGGTACACGGCCACGCCACGGCGCCAGGCTCGTCGGCAACGACGAGATCGCGGCGATTCGCCCGCGGCCATGTCCCAGGGGTGTTGGGGAAGAACGGCGGCGGCGAAGAAAAGCAGATCGACGCGGATCAATCGAAGCACCATCGAACGGCGGTTCGATTGATACCCATCTCACCGCCGGCGATAGCCGGAGTTGGCCGGAGAAAATCAGCGAAGGCGGCGGCGACGCGGGTGTCGCCAGAGCTCAGAGAGGTTAGGGTTAGCGCGTGCGCGAGAGGAAGGGGACGGGTGCGTCCAACCGAGCCGGACGAGCGGCTCGGGTTAGGGTTAACCCGCTGGGCCACCCTGACAGGTGGGCCCAGGGGCAAAAAGGACTTTTCATAATTCAATAAAAACATGAAACTTTGAAATTCAATAGAAAATTATTAAAAGCTCCTAAAAATAAATTGAAAATATGAAAAAGAATCAGCATAAAATTCTCTATTTAAATAAAATATCAAAGAGAATTTTTGAAGACAATTAAGAATAAGTCCTATTTTAAGGATTTAAATAATGATTTAAATCACATATTATTTTCAATAATAAAAATAAGTCCATCAATGCAATTGGACTTTCAAAACACCTTGACAATATTTCAAGGTTGAATTTTACTTTAAAGTAAGTATTCCCAAATTATTCTTAGTATCAACCTCTTACATGAAATAATAACAACATCGGAAGGGGGGAACAAACCCTAAAACTGGAATCATGCATAATTGTTTCTTTAACCATTGCCCTTATCGGACAATGATGCTATTTTTCAGAGACAGAGGACAAGGGTCAGTCCACACCTTCCAACTGCAAAACTTTGCATTGTTCAGGCAAGTTCATCACTTGCTCATATCATTTGAGTATTTTTATCAAATTACTTGCAAAGTATTATGGTTATCACTATTGCACAAAAATCAAAACCACTACTTTCATAACTATGAATATGACTATGTGGTGGGCAATGGAACCATGGATTGTGTTGATATGGTGGAGGTTCCATTGCACGGGTTTAAATCCATCTAGGATTAAACAACAAATGTCGCCAGTGATTCTTGTGCCGTAATATCCGTGTTAACCATAAGATCCGGAGTGGGACGGAGTAGTCAAAAGTGTTTCCACCTCTCGTTCATCAACGGATGCGCTTTACCGTAGTACACTTGTAATCCAAGGGGGCAAGCTGGTGAGGCTGGGGAGTCCTAAGTCCCCACGGCATAGTCCGTAGTACACTTGTCGCCCGACGGAGCAAGCTGGTGAGACTGGGGAGTCCTAAGTCCCCACGGTATTGCGGTCTATGATGGGTTGCGGCTACCGGCGAAGGAGTTTGGTTCGATCCCAGGCATCGTCGCCGTGTTCGGGGTCCACCCTGAAATATATGGGAATAATGGGACCGGCGAGGACCCAGGGTCGGGGCATGCAACAAAGGGTGGGTGTTCGAGGTAGCGGAGGAACATGATTGGCTAGACCTTATACCGGGCCTCACACCGAAGGAAGTGTGGACGGGAAAGCTGCCCGGTTGGCACCAAGGTTAAGATCTCTTATGGGTAAAGCAACACACCTCTGCGAGTGTAAAGAAGCGTGCCTGTCACTCCCTGTTCCGGGATGAGGAACTGCGAACGCGGCCGGAAAGGAGCTCCATGAAGTTCTAGTAAACCGGTGAAGGCTGACGGACATAGCTCCTTGAAATAAAAGCAATCTCTTGAAGAAATGTTTATCAAAACTTGCATTGGTATTAGACTTTCTGGTCTAATATCGTAGTTAGTGCATTAAACACCTCTTATCTATAATGAACTTGTTGAGTACGCTCGTACTCATACCACTCTTAAATCCCATGCTTAGATTGTCTGAATCGTCTGGAGGAGGACTACGACAACAATGAAGGAGCCGAGATCATCGGCTACGAGGAACCAGACCTCTCAGGAGGTGTTGAAGGCGTAGACTACCTCATCGTCTACGGATCCGGGAAGGCTTCCGGAGGAGAACAAGCCTAGAGATATCCGATAGTAGTAGTAACCGAGCAGCCCGAACTCTTAGTATTTAGCTGCTCGAGGAAATAAATGTTTAGCTTAATGAGACACTTATATTGTAAGTTAAGTTGGGTTCGCCTCGAACCCAGGAGTATTCCTCTTAGGACCCAAGAGGAGCTCCAAGATGACATGTGTATGTTAATTGTAATAGTAAGTGAATGAGTTATGGACCTTGCTATGTTCTGTTGTACTACTCTGAGGGATGTAATATTTGCGGAATGGTACTTCGTGAATGTTATATCAATGACTGGCATACTACAACATGCAGTGGTATGCAGGGTCACCACAGTTGGTATCAGAGCAAAAGCTTTGACCTTAGGTTGGAACCTAGTAAATGGGACAAACGTTAGGAGTCAAATAGGACTAGTAAAGAATTCTCTAAAAATATGTGTATATTCAATTGAGAATACAACAATCATATATTTTATGAGTCGGTCTGATCCCTAGGCTCGTCTGAGTCGCAAGGGTCAACCCGATCTCTCCGATCGCCGGGAGTCGATCGGCGGCGTGGGGGCTACTGGTTTCGGCCAGAATAATGGCGGCGGTCCTAGGATTCCAACTTGCGTCAAGATGATGATCTTCCGAAGGTGTGTCCCCATTGATCTGGCTAGAGTGACGGGTTCCGGAAGGCTCCGCCGGCGATCTTCCATGTGCGAATCATGCGTGGAGACTGCTGGATCGGCTGGGATTCGGTCGTGCGCACCCGTGTTTTACTCTGGCCGTTTGGTTTCAGAGGGAGCGCTTCGAAGCTCTGCTGGCTGTTAATATCATGGGGCACGTTCTCATTCCATGGTGCTGGCAGAGAATATCATGAAGGCCGAGATCTGAGAACTACCAATGGAGGTCCAAATCTTTGGCGCGATGAGGTTTTGGCTTGGTGGTTCATGACTTGGAACAACGGTATGCAAGTGGGGACGACTGCACCGGAGAAGACCAAAGTCTTACCTTTCAGGATGAAAATCCAAGGTCTGGCCTTAATTGGTTGTGTCTGGCAATGGCCTTGTTGAAGGCATTGTTTTGAGAGCGAGCTGACCTTCTTCCGGATGAAAATCCAGATCTTTGATCGGGCGACGACAACGTTTGTGCACTATTCCCTTCTTGGAGGCGCCGCTTTTGAAGAAGTTGGACTAATGATGCTGTCTTGGTGGTGTTTGTGCTGCTGTTCCGAGGATTAAACCATCGTAGCGGGACTTTTCTTTTTCTGTAATTCTTTTTTTTGGCTGTGTGCATCCGTAATGCCGCTAGGGTAATGCGTTGTTGTAGAGACGGGATGTAATTGATATCTTCGATATTAATATATGCTCTTTGTCGAAAAAAGAATGAAAAACAATTATGCGAAGTGCAGAAGCTTCTTCTCTAGTTCAGATGCCGCCGGTCCAGACTGGGATATCCATTTTGGCTCATAGATGTAGATGTACCCATTGCTCCAAAAACATATTTTAAAAGGTTCAAACGATGTAGATGTACCCATTGGCTCATAAATCTGCAATCTAGACTTCATCTCAACACACTTTCGAAGGTTCAAACGAAAAATGTACGCACTTCATAACTGACAAATTCATGCTTTCGTCAGGGAAAATAGATGCTGGAGTGACTGACTATTTCATGCACCTCTCCAAATGTGATCACAATGTTGCTGGATCCACTGCTAAAGTTGGAATGCGGGGGAGATCTGGACTTGGCGAACAGAAAACAATGCAGATTGCACGGATCATTTTTCCTCTTGTCAAGCGATCACAGGCTCGCAGCCAAATTAGCGGTCAAGCCGACACGGCTTTACACCTTTTGTCTGAAGATTTTGGATAATACAACGGTCTCTTTAGGATGTGTTCGGTTCTGGAACCGGAGGGGATGGAACGGAACGGTTCCATTCCGAGGTCACGGGACGGTTCCGACCCCGTGTTCGGTTTAGACAAAATTGAGGAAGGGAACGGTTCCATTTTTTGTTCGGTTGGGGGAATTCGGAGCGGAACGGAATAGCCATAATTATACTTAAACTTTGTCTTTTGTCTCAAAACGGGCTAATTTGACTCAAAACTGGCTAATGGAGGAAAAAGAACATCAAATCGGAAACTGCACGAGCGCTACCGCTGCCTCCTGCGCACGCCACCGCCGTCGCCTGCGCGCCGCCGGCTCCGCCTGCGAGCGCCGCCGCCGCCGCCTCCGCCTACGAGCGCCGCCTCCGCCTCCGCGCGCGCCGCCGCCTCCGCTTGCGAGCGCCGCCCCTGCCGCCTGCGCGCGCCGACGCCGCCTCCGCCTGCGAGCGCCACCGCCGCCGCCACCGCCTGCGCGCGCGCCGCCGCCTCCGCCTGCGAGCGCCGCCGCCGCCACTTGCACGCGCGCCGCCGTCGCCTCCGGTCGCCTACCGCGTGCTAATGAAGGATTAATTTGGCTGGTTAGCGATCCGTTCCTCGCCGTTCTACCGATTTGGCCGGATGGGTACATTCCGCATATCTGAGGAATATGCCGTTCCTAGGAACTACTCGGTTCCGTTCCTCCGACCAAACCGAACACAGGAACTTGTCCTAGGCACGGAACGGACCGGTTCCGTTCCACCAAATTCTGGAACCGAACACACTTACTGTCTTCATGTCCATCAGAGCAAACGGACTAGTTTTTTTTTTTTTTTAAATTTTTTTATAAAACCATCCAGTTCACTAATAATTAGGCTATCTGCATGACGTGACTGTTGAACACAATCTAGTGTTAATTACTCCACGTTTACTTTTGTTCAGCCTTTCCTTGCAGCTACCGTAAATCACATACGTCTATGTCGTGAATCACACTTTTCTTAGGATAATGTTTCATGTTGGATTGTACACTTGTTTCTTCCGTCGGTGCATCTCTTGACTGCAATATCTTTGCTGGATTGTTGAATTATGAGGCTTATATATTTATACTAACACAAACCTGCACGCTCTAAAAATGGCTCTGTCGTACATGTTAATATAACATCTGCCCCTATCGTACGTGAAAAAAAGGGGCACAGAGGGTCTTTTGCGCTCCATTTAAACACTGATGATCGTGGTGAAGATTACATAAGAAATTTCATTATATAACTCATTGACATTTGCTTCAAAAAATAGAACTCATTGACATTGATGTTCCGCGACTAATAGTTTATCATTGTTTTTTTCCCTGACGAAATTCAAATCTGATGGGGACATATGAAATGAAGAGTTGGACAAGCAGGATGACGCATGTTTATATGGAACGCCACAGAGAGCATAATAGACAAACAAGAAAAAAATGTACTGTATAATCGAGCTACCAGACATGCTGTTCAAGACATATAGGAAGATGTGAGAAGAGTTGGACAAGCATGATGACGCATGTTTATATTGGACGCCATAGAGGGCATAAAAGACAAACAAGATAAAAAAAGAACTGCATAATCGAGCTACCAGACATGTTGTTCAAGGCATAAAGGAAGATGTGAGATAGTGAGAGTGATGCATGTCCCTAAACCCCCTGCATCATGTGAACAATGCACGTGCTGGCCACTGGACAAAACGCCGATGTTGATATTAGCTTAACCCGATGTGGAACATCATCAATGACATGTATCATCAAATACAATATTTGGTTCTAAAACTATATACCAAAATTATGTTACATTGTTACATTAAATTATCTCCACAAATAAAATTGTACTAACATCAAGTGACTGTTGCCACGGGTAAAAATGTGGCAGCTTCCCATACCACAATCTTTTTTTGTGGCAATAAGAGCATCCCCCAATACGGTGTCCGGCCTCGCCGTTTTTGGCCTGAATGTGGGGGGGGGGGGGGGGGGGGAGGGGTGCTAGCGCGCAAGTGATTATGGGGATGCGGCGCCCAATCGTTCTCCCTATGTGACCCCATAGATTTTTTTTTCCTATAATTTGAATTTGAAACAACAAATGAACTACACAAATTTATTACAAGTTCAACAAGTGAATAAGTTTAGCATAGTAAATAAATAGTATATGTTCAACAACACACACAAATAATTTAACAAGTTTGGGTCACACTGGCAAATAGATAAATAAACTAGGCGGCTGATACGTCTCAAACGTATCTATAATTTCTTATGTTCCATGCTACTTTATTGATGATACACACATGTTTTATACATACTTTATGTCATATTTATGCATTTTCCGGCACTAACCTACTAACGAGATGCCGAAGAGCCAGTTGCTGTTTTCTGCTTTTTTTGTTTCAGAAATCCTAGTAAGGAAATATTCTCGGAATTGGACGAAATCAACGCCCAGTGTCCTATTTTTCCACGAAGCTTCCAGAAGACCGAAAGGGAAACGAAGTGGGGCGACGAGGCGCCGCCACAACAGGGCGGCGCGGCCAAGGGTGGGGCCGCGCGGCCCTGGCGTGTGGGGCCCTCGCATCGCCCCCTGACCTACCCTTCCGCCTACTTAAAGCCTTCGTCGAGAATATCCCAGTACCGAGAGCCACGATACGGAAAACCTTCCAGAGACGCCGCCGCCGCCAATCCCATCTCGGGGGATTCAGGAGATCGCCTCCGGCACCCTGCCGGAGAGGGGAATCATCTCCCGGAGGACTCTTCATCGCCATGATCGCCTACGGAGTGATGTGTGAGCAGTTCACCCCTGGACTATGGGTCCATAGCAGTAGCTAGATGGTTGTCTTCTCCTCATTGTGCTATCATTGTTCGATCTTGTGAGCTGCCTAACATGATCAAGATCATCTATTTGTAATGCTACATGTTGCGTTTGTTGGGATCCGATGAATATGGAATACTATGCTATGTTGATTATCAATCTATCATATATGTGTTGTTTAAGATCTTGCATGCTCTCCGTTGCTAGTAGAGGCTCTGGCCAAGTCGTTACTTGTAACTCCAAGAGAGAGTATTCATGCTCGATAGTGGGTTCATGCCTCCATTAAATCTGGAACAGTGACAGAACGCCACTAGGGATAAAATATCAATGCTATGTCTAAGGATATTTGTGTTGATTACATTACGCACCATACTTAATGCAATTGTCTGTTGTTTGCAACTTAATACTGGAAGGGGTGCGGACGCTAACCTGAAGGTGGACTTTTTAGGCATAGATGCATGCTGGATAGCGGTCTATGTACTTTGTCGTAATGCCCAATTGAATTTCACAATACTCATCATAATATGTATGTGCATTGTCATACCCTCTTTATTTGTCAATTGCCCAACTGTAATTTATTCACCCAACATGCTATTTCTTATTGGAGAGAAACCACTAGTGAACTGTGGACCCCGGTCCATTCTTTTACATCGAATACAATCTACTGCAAACATTGTTCTACTGTTCTTCGCAAACATCATCATCCACACTATACATCTAATCCTTTGTTACAGCAAGCCGGTGAGATTGACAACCTCACTGTTAAGTTGGGGCAAAGTATTTTGGTTGTGTTGTGCAGGTTCCACGTTGGCGCCGGAATCCCTGGTGTTGCGCCGCACTACACTCCGCCACCATCAACCTTCAACGTGCTTCTTGACTCCTACTGGTTCGATAAACCTTGGTTTCTTTCTGAGGGAAAACTCGCTGCTATACGCATCACACCTTCCTCTTGGGGTTCCCAACGGACGAGTGCTTTACCGTCACAAGCAGCTTTGACTTTACTTATTTCATCATGTTTCCTCCTAAGTTTACTCTTAAAGATATACCGGTAGGACAAGGGTCTATCATTGGAAGAGATAATATAGAAGAATTTTTCACCCATGTTAGCATGGATGAAGATTTTGAAGATATACCCTTGGTAAAAGCTGTCCCTACTTATGAAAGTGCCTCTGCCTGTTTGGTACACATGTTGGAAACTAGATTTGTTAATCTCAATCCCATAATACAACATATGTTTCTTACACTTTCTGATATGGAGATGGGAGAAAAGAGAGATTTTGTTTTAAAAGTCCTTGTTAGAGAATTTGAAGATATAGCTAAAGAAGATAGAAAAGTTTTTATTAAGCATAAGAGGCTTGGTTTGTTCACTGATTTTAAAAGAACACTTGAAAAGATGGATATGGATAGAATAAAGTACACTAATAATGTTAATGATGGTGGGGAGATTAAAGCACCGATACCTAGCAAGCTCCTAGGAATGCATGAAGCTCTAGAAAACAACTATGCTTGGCTTGTTCCTGAAAATTTATTTGATGAGAATAGCAAGCCTAAGACTAATGAAAAGGGAGCCTCTGAAACTTACATATACAAGATACAATGCATAGTTGAGAAAACTCCAAACCCCGATGTTGATGCTTCATCTTTTGATAATACTTGATACACACTTTCTGCGCCTAGCTGAAAGGCGTTAAAGAAAAGCGCTTATGGGAGACAACCCATGATTTTACTTCTGCACTTTATTTCATATTTGAGTCTTGGAAGTTGTTACTACTGTAGCAACATCTCCTGATCTTTATTTTATTGCATTGTTGTGCTAAGTAAAGTCTTTGATAGTAAGGTTCATACTAGATTTGGATTACTGCGTAGAAACAGATTTCTTGCTGTCACGAATTTGAGTAGTATTCTCTGTAGGTAACTCAGAAAAATCTGCCAATTTATGTGAGTGATCCTCAGATATGTACGCAACTTTCATTAAATTTGAGCATTTTCATTTGAGCAAGTCTGGTGCCTCTAAAAAATTCGTCTTTACGGACTGTTCTGTTTTGACAGATTCTGCCTTTTATTTCGTATTGCCTGTTTTGCTATGCTTGATGGATTTCTTTATTCCATTAACTTTCAGTAGCTTTGTGAAATGTCCAGAAGTATTAAGAATGATTATGTCACCTCTGAACATGTGAATTTTTGATTATGCACTAACCCTCTAATGAGTTGTTTTGAGTTTGGTGTGGAGGAAGTTTTCAAGGATCAAGAGAGGAGGATGATACAATATGATCAAGGAGAGTCAAAGCTCTAAGCTTGGGGATGCCCCCGTGGTTCATCCCTGCATATTTCAAGAAGACTCAAGCATCTAAGCTTGGGGATGCCCAAGGCATCCCCTTCTTCATCGACAAATTATCAGGTTCCTCTAGTGAAACTATATTTTTATTCTGTCACATCTTATGTGTTTTACTTGGAGCGTCTGTTTGTTTTTGTTTTTGTTTTGTTTGAATAAATTGGATCCTAGCATTCATTGTGTGGGAGAGAGACACGCTCCGCTGTTGCATATGAACACATATGTTCTTAGCATTATTCTTAATGTTCATGGCGAAGGTTGAAACTGCTTCGTTAATTGTTACTATGGTTGGAAACGGAAAATGCTACATGTGGTAATTGGTATAATGTATTGAATAATTTGATACTTGGCAATTGTTGTGCTCATGTTTAAGCTCTTGCATCATATACTTTGCACCTATTAGTGAAGAGATACATAGAGCTTGTTAAAATTTGGTTTGCATGATTGGTCTCTCTAGAGTCTAGATATTTTCTAGTGAGGTGTTTGAACAACAAGGAAGACAATGTGTAGTCTTATAATGCTTGCAATATGTTCTTATGTGAGTTTTGCTGTACTAGTTCATACTTGTGTTTGCTTCAAACAACCTTGCTAGCCTAAGCCTTGTATTGAGAGGGAATACTTCTCATGCATCCAAAATCCTTGAGCCAAAAAACTATGCCACTTGTGTCCACCATACCTACCTACTACATGGTATTTCTCTGCCATTCCAAAGTAAATTGCTTGAGTGCTACCTTTAAAATTCCATTCTTTGTCTTTGCAATATATAGCTCATGGAAAAAATAGCCTAAAAACTATTGTGGTATTGAATATGTACTTATGTATCTTATTTCTTATTAAGTTGCTTGTTGAGCGATAACCATGTTCCTGGGGACGCCATCAACTACCCTTTGTTGAATATAATGTGAGTTGCTATGCATGTTCGTCTTGTCTGAAGTAAGGGTGATTTATCATGATCATATGGTTTGAGTATGCATATTGTTAGAGAAGAACATTGGGCCGCTAACTAAAGCCATGTACCGTGGTGGAAGTTTCAGTTTTGGACAACAATCCTCAATCTCTTATGAGAATATTAATTGTTGTTGAATGCTTATGCATTAAAGAAGAGTCCATTACATGTTGTCTATGTTGTCCCGGTATGGATGTCTAAGTTGAGAATAATCAAAAGCGAGAAATCCAATGCAAGCTTTCTCCTTAGACCTTTGTACAGGCGGCATAGAGGTACCCCTTTGTGACACTTTGTTAATGTCGGGGGGGAGACCCCGGGTAGGGCAATGGACGCGGAGCAGCCGGCTGGCCACTGGCCGGCTCGCGGCAAAGGCCGGCTGAGGAGCAGCCGGCTAGAGCCGTGGCCGGCTGGTCCGGAAGCCGGCTGGCTCTAAGTCCTAGTCGGCCTGGCCGCAGCCGACTCCGCTGTGGCTGGGCCGGCTTCTACAAGCCATATCCGACTGGGGTTTACACCTCAGACCAACTCGAGGCTGGCGAGTCTTGCACTGGAAGGAACTGGGTAGGTGGTCCGGGTTCGCAGGTCCATGCTCACCTCATCTCCCGTAAAGCGCGGGGCACTGTGGAGCAATAGTGCCACGCGCCGGACAGGCCATCATGGCGTACGTCGATCCGTACCGGCTACAGGGCATGATGGCGACAGGGACGCTTCCTCTCCATACCGCTGACTCAGGCAGCCGGATGGGACAGGCCATGAGGCCTCAACGGCTACTGACGTCAACGCCTCGGGAAGGAGCGGAAGCCGGAGCCGGCCAAGCCAGCCAGTAGACTATAGGGTCTTTTATGTAAAGTGTCGGCGCCTATATAAGCCGCACCACCCCCTCTCGTGCAGGGGATCGATCATTCTCACTTCATCCTAGCCCTAGCGTTGCCCTGTGAGAGAGACCATCGTCTACCTTAGCCTCCCAGGGCAAGCCGGACACAGCTCAAGGAGCACCATTGTACTGTGTGATCATCTTATACACTCATAGCAGGAGTAGAGGTGTTACCTCCACAGGAGGGCCTCGAACCTGGGTACGTCGACCGTGTCATTCGTCCCCATACCCGCATCCGGATACCGCCGTGAGATCATCTAGGAACCACCTTCTTTAGCCACCCTATGGCATATGCCGTGATGATACCACGACATTTGGCGCCCACCGTGGGGCCTTCAGCGTCCTCGGCCGGTGTCTTCATCCGGACGGGCCTCACCATCAGCACCGGCGAGCGAGTCGCTTCAGGCTTGATCTGGAGATTCGGCTCCCTCGACTGCGTCAGCGACAACGCTGGCTACTTCGCCGACCGGCCCTTCCCTGCCGGCGGCAGCATCATCTCCTTCGGCGGCCACGACGTCTACGTCGCCACCGTCGCACCGCCGCGCTATCCGCGGTAGGTGCTGCGCTGCGCAAGCCCTCCTCCGCGAGCCGGCGCCAGCAGCGTTCCCGCCAGCCCCGCCGTCGTGCAAGTCATGATGGCTGGCGAGGAGCCCTCCACCAAGTCCACTCGCGTTCGCGGCCCCAACTTGGAGCGCAACGTCGACCCCCACGCATCCGGCTCGGGCCCAAAGGCGCCCGCGCCACCATCCCGGCTGGATGAAGTCCGGGCAAAGCTGAGCTCTCCACTCACCGCAGGCGGCGACACCACCACCGTCGAGGCGGACCTGGAGGCGCATCGCCAGCTCCTCCTCCAGCAAGCTGACGAGCTGGCCACTGCCAAGCGCCAGCTGGCAATCACCCAGCGTGAGTACGAGCACGCCCATGGCTTCACGCCAGGCGGCAACAACCCCAGCCGAGCCGACATGATCCGCTGGCGAGGAGGCGGCCTAGGCGCCGAGATCGAGCGCGACGGCGCGGAAGCGCCGGCTCCATCCATGGAGCTACCCGTCTACAACACCCCCGACAAGAACATCCTCGCAGCCGAAGCCGCTGCGAAGGAGCTGGGCCTCCTCGAGGGAGAAGAGCTGCGCCGCCAGACGCAGCGCGTAGCTGACTTATGCCGGGCTGCAGCCGGAGCGGCACCAAGGACCCCAGGTATGGTGCTCCCAAAGCTCCTCCCGTCCGCGCTGCTGCAGGCAACAGCAAGGACCCCCACAGGGACACGGCCGAGTCCTCCTCGCCCGCGCCAAGCCGGCGCAAAGACTCCCGCGCCACCCATGCAGGTTCAAGCCGGACGAGCCGGCTGGACAGCGGCCGCAGCCGGCCACCACCAAGCCGGAACCAGGAGCATGACTCCGAGCAGGCGGCGCCAAGGCGCCAGCACCGGCCGGCTCCGGAGCCAACCGGCACCCGCCAGCCGGCACGTTCCCGGCTGGGCGCCCACATCGAGCCCACCGACGCCAGAGAACGTCTCGACCGGCTGGTCGAATCCCGCATCGCGGAGGAAGAGGGGCCGGCTTGCCCCAAGTGCTTCGGGCCCCGCTTCGCCAACGAGCCCATGATAGACGGCTTCCAGCTCCCCCGCGACACGCCCAAGTACGACGGCACCGCCAAGCCGGAGGACTGGCTGCTGGACTACTCCACCGCGGTCGGCATCTCCGGGGGCAACAAGCGGCCGGGCGGTGCGATACCCCCACGATGCTAGTCGGCTCCGCCCGCACCGGCTCAACAACCCGCCAGCCGGCAGCATCAACGGCTGGCTTGATTTTGAGGAAGCCTTCATCAGCAACTTCACCGGCACCTACCGCCGGCCGGGTCACCCCCAGCAGCTAGAGATGTGCAAGCAGGGCCCGGACGAGACGGATCGCACGTACCTGACGCGCTGGTGCGAGACGCGCAACTCCTGCGAGGGCGTTCACGAGATCCAGCCCATCAGCTTCTTCATGGGCGGCTGCCGGCCCAACACCATGCTGTGGCACAAGCTGCGCCGCAGCGAGCCCAAGTCCATGGCCTCCCTCATGGCCATCGCCGACAAGTACGCGCTGGCTGAAGAAGCCGGCAAGGCGCCGGCTGAGGCATCGCCGGCTCCCTCCAGGCGGGACCACCACAAGTCGGCTGAGCACAAGCCGGCAGAGGGCGCCTCTCATGGCAGCCGGCGGGACAACTACCGCGGCAAGCGGCACAGCGACCAGTCGGACCGTCGGTACGGCTCCGCCCACGTGGCAGCCGTGTCGGATAACGCGGCTGGCAGAAGCCGGCGCCTGAAGCTAGACCGGCAATGGAAGCCGAAGTACACCTTCGAGCAAATGCTCGACTCGCCGTGCAAGTACCACAGCGGAAAGAACCGCTCCAACCACACCACCCGCGACTGCCACTTCATGAAGCGGCTGACCAGCGGCGAACCTCTCCCGCCTCCACCCCCGCCCCCTCCAGCCGGCGGGCCGGGTGGCCAAGCTGGCGCAGAGAACGCCAACCTCGAGCACCACGAGGCTAACCAAGTGCACCGTGGCCGATATCTGGCCGAAGATGCTACCTACATCATCTTCACCTCCGAGCCTGAGGACAAGACGAGCCAGATGAGCCATTCCCTCGAGGTCAACGCGGTCATACCGCCGATCCCCCAGTACCTAAACTGGTCAGAGTAGGCCATCACCTTTGATCGCCGCGACACACCGGCTGTCCTTCCGAAGCCGGGCAGCTACGCCATGGTCCTTGACCCCACCATTGGCACGACCCGGCGCAGCGTGCGCTTCTCGCGCGTCCTCATCGATGGGGGCAGCAGCATCAACATCCTCTACCGCGACACCGCCCGCAAGCTAGGCATCCAAGTAGCCGAGCTGCGTCCCACCCCCACCGTCTTCCATGGCATCGTGCCAGGCCACTGCTACCAGCCGATCGGCCGGATTACGCTGGAGGCGATGTTCGGGAAGCCGGATCACTTCCGCACCGAGAGAATCTAGTTCGAGGTGGTGGACCTCGTCAGTCCCTACCACGCACTCCTGGGCAGGCCGGCCCTGACCAAGTTCATGGCGGTGCCCCATTATGGGTACCTGAAGATGAAGCTGCCTGGCCCTAAAGGGGTCATCACCATAGCCGGCGACTATCGCCGCTCCATGGACTGCGCCACGCAGAGCTCCAAGATGGCCCAGACGCTGGTCATCGCCACCGAGAAGCAGCTCATCCACGACGCTGTCGCCTTGGCCAAGGCCGCGCAGACGGACATGCCGGCTGCAGGCAACCCGGCTGGGACGACTCACTTCCAGCCGGCCGACAACACCAAGAAGATCCTGCTGGACCCGGCGCAGCCGGACAAGTACGTCACCGTTGGTGTCGGCTTGAGCAAGAAATAGGAAAGCGAGCTCACCAGCTTCCTCCGTGAGAATCGGGACATCTTCGCATGGACTCCAAGAGACATGCCGGGTGTACCGAGGGAGTTGGCTGAGCACCACCTCCACGTCCGGCCTGAAGCCAAGCCGGTGAAGCAGCCCCTCAGGCGCTTCGCCGAAGAAAGAAGGAAGGCCATCGGTGAAGAAATCGCCCGGCTGCTGGCAGCCGGCTTCATCATGGAAGTGCTGCACCCGGACTGGTTGGCGAACCCGGTCCTGGTCTTGAAGAAGAACGGCTCCTGGCGCATGTGTATCGACTACACCAGCCTGAACAAGGCGTGCCCGAAGGACCCCTTCCCCCTACCGCGCATAGATCAAGTCATAGACTCGATCGCCGGCCGTGAACTCGTTGTCTTTTCTAGATGCCTATTCAGGCTACCACCGGATTCCTTTGAATCCGGATGATCAAATAAAGACTTCGTTCATTACCCCGTATGGGGCTTATTGCTACACGACTATGCCGTTCGGCTTGAAAAATGCAGGCGCCACCTACCAAAGGTGCATGCAAAAATGCTTGCAGGATCAAATCGGCAGAAACGTTCACGCATAAGTGGATGATGTCGTTGTAAAGACCAAGGAGACGACTACCCTCCTTGATGACCTGAGAGAAACCTTCACCAATCTGCGAAGATTCCGGATGAAGCTCAACCCGGCCAAGTGCACATTCGGCGTGCCATCCGGCCAACTCCTTGGCTACCTCGTCTCTCAGCGAGGGATCGAAGCCAACCCGGAGAAGATCAGTGCCCTAGAGAAGATGGAACTGCCGCAGTGCCTCAAGGACGTCCAGAAGTTCACTGGTTGCCTGGCCTCCTTGAGCCGCTTCGTCAGCCCGGCTGGGGAGAAGGCACTGCCCCGTACTCGCTTGCTCGAAGAAGTCGGACAAGTTCGTCTGGTCACCGCAGGCGGATGAAGCTTTCCGTGACTTGAAGCGCGTGCTCTCAACCGTGCCCATCCTCGCAACGCCAGCTTCAATGGAGCCGATGCTGTTGTACATCGCTGCCACCAATCGAGTGGTTAGCGTCGTCCTGGTGGTGGAACGCAAAGAAGCCGGCAGGGAGCAGCTGGTTCATCGCCCAGTTTACTACCTCAGCGAAGTGCTCTCCCAGTCGAAGCAGAACTACCCCCACTACCAGAAGGTCACCTACGGCGTGTACATGGCGGCCAAGAAGCTCAAGCACTACTTCCAGGAGCACCCCATCAAGGTGGTTGCCACGGCACCCTTGGCAGAAATCATTGGCAGCAAGGACGCCAACGGCCGGGTTGCCAAGTGGGCTCTGGAGCTAGCCGCCCACACCATTCTCTACGAGCCACGCATGGCCATCAAGTCGCAGATCCTAGCGGACTTCTTCGTCGACTAGGCCGAGATGCAATACTTGCCGCCTGTGCCGGACTCCACGCACTGGAAGCTGCACTTCGACGGCTCGAAGATGCGCAACGGCTTGGGAGCCGGCATCGTCATCACCTCTCCTAAGGGAGACCGGCTAGACTACGTCCTGCAGATCCACTTCGCCGCATCCAACAATGTGGTGGAGTATGAAGCACTCATCCATGGGCTGAAGCTGGCCAAGGAGATAGGCGTGCGTCGCATACTCTGCTTCGGCGACTCCGACTTGGTTATACAGCAAGCATCTGGCGACTGGGACGCGAAGGACGCCAACATGGCCTCGTACCGCTTCCACGTCCAGCAGCTATCCGGTTTCTTCGACGGCTGCGAATTCCACCATGTGCCACGAGCAAACAACGAGGCGGCTGACGCCCTATCCAAGATTGGCTCAACCCGGCAAGCTATTCCGCCGGGTGTTGCCTTGGCGGTTCTCAAGAAGCCGTCCATCACACCGTCACCGGACTCGGATTCAATATTCGTGCCGGCTGACCCGGGGGCTGCTCAGCCGAACCCGGGGGCTTCATCGCCCAAGTCGGGGGCTTCAAAGCCAAACCCGCCGGCTTCCATGCCGAACCCGAGGACTTCTCAGTCCAACCCGGGGGCTTCATCGCCAAACTCGGGGGCTAGCAAGCCGAACCCGCCGGCTAGCAAGCCGAACCCGGCGACCATGCAGTCGAATCCGGGAAGCTCCCACGCAGGAGGCCTTGTTGGTTAGCGTATTCGAGATAAGATGCATACCTTCATTGGCACAAGAATTCCTCTCCTACCTCACCGATGGTGTGTTGCCTGATGACAGAGTCCAGGCCAGGCAGATTGAGAGAAGGGCCAAGGCCTATACAATCATCAACCACCAGCTGTACAAACGCAGCGTAAGTGGGGTGTTCCAGCGGTGCGTCGAGCCGGATGAAGGGATTGAACTCCTACGGGAAATCCATCAAGGAGAGTGCGGCCATCACGCCTCATCCAGAGCCATAGTGGCCAAAGCTTTACGGCACGGTTTTTACTGGCCGACTGCGCTCAGAGACGCAGAAGAATTGGTGAAGAAGTGCAACGGCTGCCAGCGCTTCGCAAAGAAGAGGCACTCGCCGGCTTCCGCCTTGAAAACCATCCCCATCACATGGCCGTTTGCCGTATGGGGCTTGGATATGGTGGGCCCATTCAGAACGGCGCGAGGCGGCATGACACATCTCTTGGTGATGATTGATAAATTCACCAAGTGGATCGAAGCCAAGCCAATCAAGAAGCTGGACGGCTCCACAGCCGTCACATTCCTCAGTGAAATCATCGTGAGATACGGCTACCCCCACAGCATCATCACCGACAACGGCAGCAACTTCTCCCAAGGCATCTTCTCTCGCTATTGCGAGGAACTGGGGATCCGGATGGACCTAGCCTCTGTGGCGCATCCGGAGTCTAATGGACAAGTGGAGAAGGCCAACGGCTTGATCCTAGCCGGCATCCGGCCCCGGCTGGTGGAGCCGCTCGAGCGAGCAGCCGGCTGCTGGATTGAAGAGCTGCCCAGTGTATTGTGGAGCATGCGTACAACGCCAAACCGCTCGGTCGGCTTCACACCATTCTTCCTCTTATATGGGGCCGAAGCCGTCCTGCCGACTGATATCGAGCACGACGTGCCAAGGATCAAGCTCTACACAGAAGCTGAAGCCAAAGAAGCTCGCGAAGGTGGAGTCGACCTGGTCGAAGAGGCTCGACTGCTGGCCGCGTCCAGATCTACTATTTACCAGCAAAGCCTCCGACGCTATCACAGCCGGAAGGTCTAGCCCTTAGCATTCCGAGAAGGAGACCTAGTGCTCCGGCTGATCCAACGGACAGCCGGACAGCATAAACTGTCATCCCCATGGGAGGGTCCCTTCATCGTGAGCAAGGCAGTAGGCAATGATTCCTACTATCTCATAGATGCCCAAGAGGCTAGAAAGAACAAGCCGGACAAGGCTGACGAAGAGACTAAACGTCCCTGGAATGTCAACTTGCTCCGCCCATTTTACACTTGAGAGCAGGAATGTATGTATCCCTTGTACTCCTTTTGTATGCTATGAAAAAGCAAGCGCCAAGAGCGCCGTTTCTGACAAGTTTTTCGCGTACTCTACTTTGTTTCGCCGATTGGCTAACACCTCTCACGCGGCCGGCTAAGTAACGTGATCCGGTTTCCGACAACCGGCTTCCGATCCAGCTACAGACCGCAACCCGGCTGTCCGGCTGGCGGGAGTAAGATTTAGGGAGCCGGCACGCGAAAGACGGCTAAGGGAAAGAGTGAAAGCGAATTGACTTGCAACCTTTCATAAAAGTGCTGGATTGCCGAACCCGGCTCGTTCGACTGAAATACTATCGGCCTCACCCAGCGGCCCGCTCTTGATCCGGCGACGGATCGCAAGTCGGACGTACGATTGGCAAGAGCAAAGCCAAAGAGTGGGGCGGATGGGAAAAAGCGAACAAGTCGGAAGAAAGCAAGTCAGCACACAAATGATTAACAAACACATTAAAGTGTGACATAATAAAAGGATAACAATATTCATACATATGCACCCGGCATTCCGGGGATTTAATGGATTGTTTTGCAAAAGCAATGCCTAAGACAGGAACATCTAAGCACCGGCTGGACCAGGACCAGCCGGGGGAGCATCAGCGGAGCCAGCTGCCGGGTCGTCCTCAGGCACGTCCTCCACCTCCTCGTCATCCATCTCCTCGCCCTCGTCTTCAGACGGCGGGTTCGGATCCGCGACGAAAAGGCCCTTGTCGACGAAGTCGGCGATGGCGCAGGCTCGGGCAAGCCGGGTTGTCTTGGTCTCGGCCGGGAGAGAGTCCTCCACGCCGGCCCGCCGGCACTCAAGCTGCTCGAGGTCAACCTCGCTGTACCAAGAGAGCATGAAGGACAACGCCATGTCGGCTCCAGCGCGCGCGGCGGACTCCTTCTAGTCGAGGAAGCGGTCAGGCGCCTTCTCCAGCCAGGTGATGAGGTTGGAGAGGTCTTGCGGCAGCGTCTCTGTCGGCCACAGCAGCCGGATCAGCTCCTCCGCCGCCTTCCGGAGCTCCCAGCCAAGTTTCGTGATGGGCCCGACGCGGGCGGCCATGGATGCCATGTAGTCCTCCATGGTGAAGTACTCGACGCTGCCCTCGCCGGTGTCCCGCCTCCGAGCATCGCGCGCAGCACCAACGGCCGCTAGCACCGCCTCCTGCGCCTCTGGGAAGGCCGCTGCAAAGAAGAAGTATGTCAGAAATCTATTGAAGCCGGAAAAAAGCTAAAAAATGCAAATTTTTGAAGTCCTAAAGTAAGGCTGGCGGCAGCCGGCATGAGCCGACTGTCCTCAGCCCGAAGATGGAGATTCCGAAGCTCTAAAGTAGGCCTGGCGGCAGCCGGCAAGAACCGACTGCCCCCAGCCCGAAGATGGAGATTCCGAAGCTCTAAAGTAGGCCTGGCGGCAGCCGGCAAGAACCGACTGTCCCCAGCCCGAAGATGGAGATTTCGAAGTTAAAAGAAAAAAGCCTGGCGGCATCCGGCAAGAACCGACTGCCCCCAGCCCGAAGATGGAGATAGCGAAAAAATCAGAGTTTCCGCTGCCGGCTGCCAACCTAAGCCGGCAGCCGACAGCCGAAAGCCGGCAAAGGGGAAGGAAAGAGAAAAAATAAAGGACTTACCCGCCAAGCCGCGGTCGAGCGTGCCAATCTCCTCCACCCAGCGTCTGGCGGTGGCCGACAGCTCCTCAGACTTGGCGGTCACCTCCTGGCGAAGCGCAAGCCGCTGCTGGTCAACCTCCTCCAGCCGCTTGCTCAGGCCCTCCACCTTCTCCTCCTCAGCCTTCTTGAGGGCGGCGAGCTCCTTGAGGTGATTCTCCTCAAGCCGGCACAGCCGCGCCAGCTCCCCCTCAGCCACCTTGAGCTTGGCGGCAGCAACCCGGCCCGCCTCCTCGCTCTCGGCGCATTGAGCGCGGGCGGCCCGAAGGTCCGCCTCCAGCTGCGGAACCCTGGCGGCTTCAGCTGCAAGTCAACCCGAAAAAACGTTAGCCAAGCAAGATCAAAGAAAAAGAAATCGAGTCAAAAGGAAGAAAACCCTACCCTTGACGGCCTCCAGCTCGCGAGCCAAGCCGGCCCGCTCAATCTTGGCCTTGTGGTAGCGGGTCACGACCTGGTTGTACAAGATGGTACGCCGCTCCATAACCGTCTGTGGAAAAAGAGAATCAGATATCCAGGCGAAACCTGGACCGGCTCCAAACAGCCGGCCCATGCCTCGGAGGGCTACCAGGATAACAACAAATTGCAAAAAATATGAAGCACTTACCTTGCTAGCGTCCTCCAGCTTGGCGAGGTTGGCTACGGTCTCAGCGGCCCTGGCCTTGAGGTTGGCGCGGAAGCCGGAGAAGAACATCTTCATCGGCGCCACGCCTGGGTTCCCCTCCCGGCTGGTCACCTCGTAGGAGTCCGCGTTGTGCCACGCCTTCTCCATGGTGCCAGCCGAGCCAAGGCTGGAGTCGGAGACGGACGCCACATGCAGAAGCCGGGCACCCTTGGCCACATGAAGGCCCTCAAGCGGCGCCGACGGGCCCTCCATCCTCACCAGTGCCCGCGAGCCGGTGTCCCCTGTGCGCGCCGGCTCGTTCCTCGCCGGCTCCTGCCTGACCGGCTCCTCCCTTGACGGCTCCGAAGATGGAGGCGCCTCGGTCGAAGCAGTCGGCCCGGTCGGGGCAGCCGTCTCCGGCGCCTGAGGTGCCCCCTCCGGGCTCTCCTCTAATACCACCACGCTGGGCGCGGCACCGCCGATCCCAGTCGCAGGCGGCGCAGCCCCGCCGGCTCCGGCTCCGGTCGCAGGCGGCATGCCCCTGCCGGCTCCAGCCGCTGGGTCCAGGAGGCGGGCGCGGCGCGGAAACATGTCATCCAGAGTCGGCCGGCGCGCCGACTCACCCTGGGCGCCGCGGCCAGGCGCTGAAGCAAGAGGCACAGCAGAAGAGGATGCCCCTGCGGAAGGCGGCGTACCCGCAGGCGGCGCGACGACGAGGGGCAGCGTGGGCACACGCGCCGAAGGCTGTGGTGTCGGCTCCCTCCTTTGTCGCGGAAGCGGCGACACGACGCGGGGAGCCTGCCGGGAGCCGCCGCCCTGGGTGAACTTGATGGGAGCCCTAGTCGAACAAATAAGAAAAAGATGAATATAGAAAGAAAGGAAAGAAAAGGACTCAAACAGCGGAGAAGAAAAACCCACCCGGCCTGCTCTGGAACCTTCTTGGGTCCCAGCCGGCGCTGCTTCTTCACCTTCGCCTCCAAGGCGGCGGTGGAGCGGTCGCTGACCTGCTTCTTCCCCTTGGGGGCCGAAGTCGCCGAGGCGCCAGGCGGCCTCATGCGCAGAGGCACCGCAGGGATCGGCCCCGTGGTGGACATCGCCGGCTCGTCCTCCTCCTGCTGCTCTGGCGAAGGGGGCGGGTTGTGCTCCCCTTGGCCGCCTTGGTCAGGCACCTGCGGCAGCTCGTCGTCGCCGGCTTGGTCGGCCGGATCAGCATGATCCGGCGTCCAGACCCTCTGCGCCAGGTCGCCGTCCTCAAGGCCCTGGCGGTCGAAGAGCTAGAAGGCAAAGCAAAAGATGAGTAAGCAGCAAGCCGGAAGTCGACAAAAAAGCAAAGTCGGCCATGCAGCCGCAAGCCGGAAGTCGGCCAAAACATCAAAAGCTTACCAGCTCAGGCGGCGACGTCCGGCTGCAGGGCACCAACCCATAGTCCGAGGCCTCCGGCATGTTAGCCTTGGTGATGTTGTTCACCCGGCGGGCCACCTACGCCTTGGAGAGCTCCACCTTGGACGTCCGGGTCGGATCGAACCGGCCGGACATGTGCCCAATCTTGTGGGTGCGCAGCTGGAGCGGCAGCACCCGGTGCTCGGCGTAGGTGTAGAGGAGGTCCTCGGCGCTCAGCCGGCCCCCAGAGACGTAGGCCCCCAGGAAGTCCCAGAGCTGGTTCACCTCCGCGTCCGGGTCCGTTGTCCGGGCATTGTAGCCCCAGTTGATCCGGCCGACTGGCGGCGCCGGGTTGTACTCCGACAGGTTGATCCGGTCGAAGCCCGGGTTCTCGTTGCGCACATAGAAGAATGACATTTGCCAGTTCTTCACCGAGTCCACCGTCGGGATCTTCGGGAAAGGCGTACCCGGGCGGGAGTAGATCGAGGCGGCGCCGCAGGTCCGCAGATGGCCGTCGGTCGTTTGCGCCTTGATGTAGAAGAGGCGGCTCCAGAAATCGATATCCGGCCACAAGCCGGCGTACCCCTCCATGAAAGCCACATAGCAGTTGAGGAGGACGCAGGCATTGGCCGGCAAGTGGTGAGGCTGCAAGCCGAAGTAATCCAAAAACTCGCGGAAGAAGTTCGAAGCCGGCAGGCCCAACCCGCGGTCGAAGTGCGCGCTGAAGACCACGCGCTCGCCGGGGTCCGGCCTGGGCTTTATCTCGTCGCCGGGCGCCCTCGTGAGCACCGCCGGCGGAATCCGGCGGAGGCGCACCAAGCGCTCGATGTCATCCTCCCGCATGTATGAGCCCCTCCAAGATCCGCTCGGTTGGGCCATCGATGAGGAGGAGGAAGAAGAAGACCAAGAAAGGCGAAAAGGCGAGGAAGAACCACGCGACGGCGGCGGCGGAGAGCGTACCATGGACACGCGTGGCCCCGTGGCGCCGGATTGATGAGGTGGCGGCGGCGGATCGGCGGAGAAGTGCCGGGGCTGCTGCCCGCCGGAGTTCGCTAGGGAGATGGTGAAGAGATTTCCGCCGAGGCGACGAGGAGCTCGAGCGCGAGGAAGAAGATGCAGGGAGTGGGAGCGCGAGGAGGACGAAGGGGGCACAGTGGCCGCCTCGGTGCCCCCCCGTGACATTTATAGCCGCCAGCCGCGGGCGGTTGGCCTCCAAGTGGCAAACGTGGCCACGTCCCCAAGATTAACTGCGCCATAACGTTCCCCACGACCGCAGCAGTTACTGGAAACCGCCACACCACGTCCCCCACGACCGCACCGGATCCGGAGGCGACAGTGATGCGACCAGACGAAGCGACAGCAGCAGCCAGATGTCAGACCAGTCGAGTCGGGCGCAGGACCCGAGGCGGCGGAGACTCCGGCGCACCCAAGCCGGAGCCGGACATTAAATTCAATCCGGTCCCAAACTCTCCTGGCAAGGCGGAGGCGTCGCCAAGACTTGTGAAAAAGCAAAAGCTGCAAAAGCGAGAATAGCGTCCGGCTAGAAGCAGCCGGACGTAACGAGCCGGATGAGGGCGCAGCCGGCTGAACGGAAATTCTCAGTCGGCCCCTCCGAGTGCCGTCAAACATATTCAAGAGATCTAAAAGCCAGGAAAACCTGCCTAGGTCCCTCTTAACGCAGGACCTTGCCAGCTTCGGGGGCTAATGTCGGGGGGAAGACCCCGGGTAGGGCAATGGACGCGGAGCAGCCGGCTGGCCACTGGCCGGCTCGCGGCAAAGGCCGGCTGAGGAGCAGCCGGCTGGCTCTAAGTCCTAGTCGGCCTGGCCGCAGCCGACTCCGCTGTGGCTGGGCCGGCTTCTACAAGCCATATCCGACTGGGGTTTACACCTCAGACCAACTCGAGGCTGGTGAGTCTTGCACTGGAAGGAACTGGGTAGGTGGTCCGGGTTCGCAGGTCCACGCTGACCTCATCTCCCGTAAAGCGCGGGGCACTGTGGAGCAATAGTGCCACGCGCCGGATAGGCCATCATGGCGTACGTCGATCCGTACCGGCTACAGGGCATGATGGCGACAGGGACGCTTGCTCTCCATACCGCTGACTCAGGCAGCCGGATGGGACAGGCCATGAGGCCTCAACGGCTACTGACGTCAACGCCTCGGGTAGGAGCGGAAGCCGGAGCCGGCCAAGCCGGCCATTAGACTATGGGGTCTTTTATGTAAAGTGTCGGCGCCTATATAAGCCGCACCACCCCCTCTCGTGCAGGGGATCGATAATTCTCACTTCATCCTAGCCCTAGCGCTGCCCTGTGAGAGAGACCATCGTCTACCTTAGCCTCCCAGGGCAAGCCGGACACAGCTCAAGAAGCACCATTGTACTGTGTGATCATCTTATACACTCATAGCAGGAGTAGAGGTGTTACCTCCACAGGAGGGCCTCGAACCTGGGTACGTCGACCGTGTCATTCGTCCCCATACCCGCATCCGGATACCGCCGTGAGATCATCTAGGAACCACCTTCTTTAGCCACCCTATGGCATATGCCGTGACGATACCACGACAGTTAAAACATATGCCATCCTATGATAATCCATGTAAATCCAAGCTAATTAGGACAAGGTGCGAGCACTATTGGTAATCTATGCATGAGGCTTGCAACTTAAAAGATATCTTATACATAACACATATGCTTTATTACTACCGTTGTCAAAATTGTTTCTTGTTTTCAAAATAAAAGCTCTAGCACAAATATAGCAATCCATGCTTCCCTCTGCGAAGGGCCATTCTTCTACTTTTATGTTGAGTTAGTTTACCTACTTCTTTCTATCTTAGAAGCAAACACTTGTGTTAACTGTGCATTGATTCTTACATGTTTACCTATTGCACTTGTTATATTGCTTTATGTTGACAATTATCCATGAGATATACATGTTGAAGTTGAAAGCAACCGCTGAAACTTATATCTTCCTTTGTGTTGCTTCAACGCCTTTACTATGAATTTATTGCTTTATGAGTTAACTCTTATGCAAGACTTATTGATGCTTGTCTTGAAAGTACTATTCATGAAAAGTCTTTGCTATATGATTCAGTTGTTTACTCATTGTCTTTACCATTGCTTCGTATCGCTGCATTCATCTCATGTGCTTACAATAGTATTGATCAAGATTATGATAGCATGTCACTTCAGAAATTATCTTTGTTATCGTTCACCTACTCGGGGACGAGTAGGAACTAAGCTTGGGGATGCTTGATATGTCTTGATACGTCTCCAACGTATCGATAATTTCTTATGTTCCATGCTACTTTTATGATGATACTCACATGTTTTATACATACTTTATGTCATATTTATGCATTTTCCGGCACTAACCTATTAACGAGATGCCGAAGAGCCGGTTGTTGTTTTCTGCTGTTTTTGGTTTCAGAAATCCTAGTAAGGAAATATTCTCGCAATTGGACAAAATCAACGCCCAGGATCTTATTTTTCCACGAAGCTTCCAGAAGTCCGAAAGGGAAACGAAGTGGGGCGACGAGGCGCCCACACAACAGGGCGGCGCGGCCAAGGTGCTGGCCACGTGGCCCTGGCGTGTGGGGCCCTCGTGGCGCCCCCTGACCTACCCTTCCGCCTACATAAGCCTTCGTCGATAATAGTTCCAGTACCGAGAGCCACGATACGGAAAACCTTCCAGAGACGCCGCCGCCGCCAATCCCATCTCGGGGATTCAGGAGATCGCCTCCGGCACCCTGCCGGAGAGGGGAATCATCTCCCGGAGGACTCTTCACCGCCATGGTCGCCTCCGGAGTGATGTGTGAGTAGTTCACCCCGGGACTATGGGTCCATAGCAGTAGCTAGATGGTCGTCTTCTCCTAATTGTGCTATCATTGTTAGATCTTGTGAGCTGCCTAACATGATCAAGATCATCTATTTGTAACGCTACATGTTGCGTTTGTTGGGATCCGATGAATAATGAATACTATGCTATGTTGATTATCAATCTATTATCTATGTGTTGTTTATGATCTTGCATGCTCTCCGTTATTAGTAGAGGCTCTGGCCAAGTCATTACTTGTAACTCCAAGAGGGAGTATTTATGCTCGATAGTGGGTTCATGCCTCCATTAAATCTGGGACAGTGACAGAAAGTTCTAAGGTTGTGGATGTGCTGTTGCCACTAGGGATAAAACATCAATGCTATGTCTAAGGATGTATTTGTTGATTACATTACGCACCATACTTAATGCAATTGTCTATTGTTTGCAACTTAATACTGGAGGGGGTTCGGATGATAACCTGAAGGTGGACTTTTTAGGCATAGATGCATGCTGGATAGCGGTCTATGTACTTTATCGTAATGCCCAATTAAATCTCACAATACTCATCATAACATGTATGTGGATGGTCATGCCCTCTTTATTTGTCAATTGCCCAACTGTAATTTGTTCACCCAACATGCTATTTATCTTATGGGAGAGACACCACTAGTGAACTGTGGACCCCGGTCCATTCTTTTACATCGAATACAATCTCATCGCAATACTAGCTCTACTTGTTCTCTCGCAAACAATCATCATCCACACTATACATCTAATCCTTTGTTACATCAAGCCGGTGAGATTGACAACCTCACCGTCACGTTGGGGCAAAGTAATTTGGTTGTGTTGTGCAGGTTCCACGTTGGCGCCGGAATCCCTGGTGTTGCGCCGCACTACACTCCGCCGCCATCAACCTTCAACGTGCTTCTTGGCTCCTACTGGTTCGATAAACCTTGGTTTCTTACTGAGGGAAAACTTGCTACTATACGCATCACACCTTCCTCTTGGGGTTCCCAATGGACGCGTGATGTACGCGTATCAAGCTCTTTTTCTGGCGCCGTTGCCGGGGAGATCAAGACACGCTGCAAGGGGAGTCTCCACCTCCAATCTCTTTATTTTGTTTTTGTCTTGCTTTACTTTTATTTACTTCTTTGTTTGCTGCACTAAAACAAAATACAAAAAAAATTAGTTGCTAGTTTTACTTTATTTACTGTCTTGTTCTCCATATTAAAAACACAAAAAAATTAGTTACTTGCATTTGCTTTATTTACTTTTACTTATTTCATCATGATTCCTCCTAAGTTCACTCTAAAAGATATATATGTAGGAGAAGGGTCTATAATTGGAAGAGATAATATAGAAGAATTTTTCACCCATGTTAGCATGAATGAAGATCTTGAAGATATACCCCTGGCAAAAACTGTCCCTACCTATGAAAATGCCTCTGTCTGTTTGCTACGCATGATGGAAACTAGATTTATTAGTCTCAATCCCATGATACAACACATGTTTCTTACACTTTCTGATATGGAGAGGGCAGAAAAGAGAGATTTTGTTTTAAAAGTCCTTGTTAGAGAATTTGAGGATATAGCTAAAGAAGCTAGAAAAGTTTTCATTAAGCATAAGAGGCTTGGTATGTTCACCGATTTTAAAAGAACACTTGAAAAGATGGATATGGATAGAATAAGGTACACTAATAATGTTAATGATGGTGGGGAGATTAAAGCACCAATACCTTGCAAACTCCTAGGAATGCATGAAGCTCTAGAAGATAATTATGCTTGGCTTGTCCCTCAAAATTTGTTTGATGAGAATATCAAGCCTAAGACTAATGAAAAGGGAGCCTCTGAAACTTATATATACAAAATACAATGCATGGTTGAGAAAACTCCAAACCCCGCTGTAGATGCATCATCTCTTGATAACACTTGATATACACTTTCTGCGCCTAGCTGAAAGGCGTTAAAGAAAAGCGCTTATGGGAGACAACCCATGATTTTACTACAGCACTTTTGTTTTATATTTGAGTCTTGGAAGTTGTTACTACTGTAGCAACCTCTCCTTATCTTAGTTTTGTTGCATTGTTGTGCCAAGTAAAGTCATTGATAGTAAGGTTCATACTAGATTTGGATTACTGCGCAGAAACAGATTTCTCGCTGTCACGAATTTGAGCAGTAGTGTCTGTAGGTAACTCAGAAAATTCTGCCAATTTACGTGAGTGATCCTCAGATATGTACGCAACTTTCATTCAATTTGAGCATTTTCATCTGAGCAAGTCTGGTGCACCTTAAAAATTCATCTTTACGGACTGTTCTGTTTTGACAGATTCTGCCTTTTATTTCGCATTGCCTGTTTTGCTATGCTTGATGGATTTCTTTATTCCATTAACTTTCAGTAGCTTTGTGAAATGTCCAGAAGTGTTAAGAATGATTATGTCACCTCTGAACATGTGATTTTTGATTATGCACTAACCCTCTAATGAGTTGTTTTGAGTTTGGCGTGGAGGAAGTTTTCAAGGATCAAGAGAGGAGGATGATACAATATGATCAAAGAGAGTGAAAGCTCTAAGCTTGGGGATGCCCCGGTGGTTCATCCCTGCATATTTCAAGAAGACTCAAGCATCTAAGCTTGGGGATGCCCAAGGCATCCCCTTCTTCATCGACAACATTATCAGGTTCCTCTAGTGAAACTATATTTTTATTCCATCACATCTTATGTGCTTTACTTGGAGCGTCTGTATGTTTTTATTTTTGTTTTGTTTGAATAAAGTTGGATCCTAGCATTCATTGTGTGGGAGAGAGACACGCTCCGCTGTTGCATATGGACAAATATGTCCTTAGGCTTTACTCATAATGTTCATGGCGAAGGTTGATCTGCTTCGTTAAATTGTTATATGGTTGGAAACGGGAAATGCTACATGTGGTAATTGGTATAATATCTTGAATAATGTGATACTTGGCAATTGTTGTGCTCATGTTTAAGCTCTTGCATCATATACTTTGCACCCATTAGTGAAGAAATACATAGAGCTTGCTAAAATTTGGTTTGCATGATTGGTCTCTCTAAGGTCTAGATATTTTCTAGTAAGGGTCGAACAACAAGGAAGACGGTGTAGAGTCTTATAATGCTTACAATATGTCTTTTATGTGAGTTTTGCTGTACCGGTTCATACTTGTGTTTGCTTCAAATAACCTTGCTAGCCTAAACCTTGTACTGAGAGGGAATACTTCTCGTG
This sequence comes from Lolium rigidum, assembly GCF_022539505.1. NCBI lineage: Eukaryota > Viridiplantae > Streptophyta > Magnoliopsida > Poales > Poaceae > Lolium > Lolium rigidum. The sequence goes on from NC_061513.1 coordinate 76,818,016, forward strand.
CATCCAAAATCCTTGAGCCAAACACTATGCCATTTGTGTCCACCATACCTACCTACTACATGGTATTTCTCCGCCATTCCAAAGTAAATTGCTTGAGTGCTACCTTTAAATTTCCATTCTTCGCCTTTGCAATATATAGCTCATGGGACAAATAGCCTAAAAACTATTGTGGTATTGAATATGTACTTATGCATCTTATCTCTTATAAGTTGCTTGTTGAGCGATAACCATGTTCCCGGGGACGCCATCAACTACCCTTTGTTGAATATCATGTGAGTTGCTATGCATGTTCGTCTTGTCTGAAGTAAGGGCGATTTACCATGAGTTGAATGGTTTGAGTATGCATATTGTTAGAGAAGAACATTGGGCCGCTAACTAAAGCCATAATCCATGGTGGAAGTTTTAGTTTTGGACAACTATCCTCAATCTCATATGAGAATATTATTTGTTGCTAAATGCTTATGCATTAAAGAGGAGTCCATTATCTGTTGTCTATGTTGTCCCGGTATGGATGTCTAAGTTGAGAATAATCAAAAGCGAGAAATCCAATGCGAACTTTCTCCTTAGATCTTTGTACAGGCGGCATAGAGGTACCCCATTGTGATACTTGGTTAAAACATATGTATTGCGATGATAATCCAGGTAATCCGAGCTAATTAGGACAAGGTGCGGGCACTATTGGTATACTATGCATGAGGCTTGCAACTTGTAGGATATAATTTACATAATGCATATGCTTTATTACTACCGTTGACAAAATTGTTTCTTGTTTTCAAAATAAAAGCTCTAGCACAAATATAGCAATCAATGCTTCCCTCTGCGAAGGGCCTTTCTTCTACTTTTATGTTGAGCCAGTTTACCTACTCCCTTCTATCTCAAGAAGCAAACACTTGTGTTAACTGTGCATTGATTCCTACATACTTGCATATTGCACTTATTATATTACTTTATGTTGACAATATCCATGAGATATACATGTTGCAAGTTGAAAGCAACCGCTGAAACTTAATCTTCCTTTGTGTTGCTTCAATGCCTTTACTATGAATTTATTGCTTTATGAGTTAACTCTTATGCAAGACTTATTGATGCTTGTCTTGAAAGTACTATTCATGAAAAGTCTTTGCTATATGATTCAATTGTTTACTCATTGTCTTTACCATTGCTTCGAATCGCTGCATTCATTACATGTGCTTACAATAGTATTGATCAAGATTATGACGGCATGTCACTTCAGTAAATTATCTTTGTTATCGTTTACCTACTCGGGACGAGTAGGAACTAAGCTTAGGGATGCTGATACGTCTCCAACGTATCGATAATTTCTTATGTTCCATGCTACTTTTATGATGATACTCACATGTTTTATACATACTTTATGTCATATTTATGCATTTTCCGGCATTAACCTATTAACGAGATGCCGAAGAGCCAGTTGCTGTTTTCTGCTGTTTTTGGTTTCAGAAATCCTAGTAAGGAAATATTCTCGGAATTGGACAAAATCAACGCCCAGGATCTTATTTTTCCATGAAGCTTCCAGAAGTCCGAAAGGGAAACGAAGTGGGGCGACGAGGCGCCCACACAACAGGGCGGCGCGGCCCAGGTGCTGGCCACGCGGCCCTGGCGTTTGGGGCCCTCGTGGCGCCCCCTGACCTACCCTTCCGCCTACATAAGCCTTCGTCGATAATAGTTCCAGTGCACGAGAGCCACGATACGGAAAACCTTCCGGAGACGCGCCGCCGCCAATCCCATCTCGGGGGATTCAGGAGATCGCCTACGGCACCCTGCCGGAGAGGGGAATCATCTCCCGGACGACTCTTCACCGCCATGGTCGCCTCCGGAGTGATGTGTGAGTAGTTCACCCCTGGAATGGGTCCATAGCAGTAGCTAGATGGTCGTCTTCTCCTAATTGTGCTATCATTGTTAGATCTTGCGAGCTGCCTAACATGATCAAGATCATCTATTTGTAACGCTACATGTTGCGTTTGTTGGGATCCGATGAATAATGAATACTATGCTATGTTGATTATCAATCTATTATCTATGTGTTGTTTATGATCTTGCATGCTCTCCGTTATTAGTAGAGGCTCGGCCAAGTCATTACTTGTAATTCCAAGAGGGAGTATTTATGCTCGATAGTGGGTTCATGCCTCCATTAAATCGGGACGAAGTGACGTAAAGTTCTAAGGTTGTGGATGTGCTTGTTGCCACTAGGGATAAAACATCAATGCTATGTCTAAGGATGTATTTGTTGATTACATTACGCACCATACTTAATGCAATTGTCTCGTTGTTTGCAACTTAATACCGGAGGGGGTTCGGATGATAACCTCGAAGGTGGACTTTTTAGGCATAGATGCATGTCGGATAGCGGTCTATGTACTTTGTCGTAATGCCCAATTAAATCTCGCAATACTCATCATAACATGTATGTGCATGGTCATGCCCTCTTTATTTGTCAATTGCCCAACCTGTAATTTGTTCACCCAACATGCTATTTATCTTATGGGAGAGACACCACTAGTGAACTCGTGGACCCCGGTCCATTCTTTTACATCGAATACAATCTACCGCAATACTAGCTCTACTGTTCTCTCGCAAACAATCATCATCCACACTATACATCTAATCCTTTGTTACAGACAAGCCGGTGAGATTGACAACCTCACTGTCACGTTGGGGCAAAGTAATTTGGTTGTGTTGTGCAGGTTCCACGTTGGCGCTGGAATCCCTGGTGTTGCGCTGCACTACACTCCGCCGCCATCAACCTTCAACGTGCTTCTTGGCTCCTACTGGTTCGATAAACCTTGGTTTCTTACTGAGGGAAAACTTGCTACTATACGCATCACACCTTCCTCTTGGGGTTCCCAACGGACGCGTGCTGTACGCGTATCACGTCTCAAACGTATCTATAATTTCTTATGTTCCATGCTACTTTATTGATGATACACACATGTTTTATACCTACTTTATGTCATATTTATGCATTTTCCGGCACTAACCTACTAACGAGATGCCGAAGAGCCAGTTGATGTTTTCTGCTGTTTTGGTTTCAGAAATCCTAGTAAGGAAATATTCTCGGAATTGGACAAAATCAACGCCCGATGTCCTATTTTTCCACGAAGCTTCCAGAAGACCGAAAGGGAAACGAAGTGGGGCGACGAGGCGCCGCCACAACAGGGCGGCGCGGCCAAGGGTGGGGCCACGCGGCCCTGGCGTGTGGGGCCCTCGCGTCGCCCCCTGACCTACCCTTCCGCCTACTTAAAGCCTTCGTCGAGAATATCCCAGTACCGAGAGCCATGATACGGAAAACCTTCCAGAGACGCCGCCGCCAATCCCATCTCGGGGGATTCAGGAGATAGCCTCCGGCACCCTGCCGGAGAGGGGAATCATCTCCCGGAGGACTCTTCATCGCCATGATCGCCTCCGGAGTGATGTGTGAGTAGTTCACCCCTGGACTATGGGTCCATAGCAGTAGCTAGATGGTTGTCTTCTCCTCATTGTGCTATCATTGTTCGATCTTGTGAGCTGCCTAACATGATCAAGATCATCTATTTGTAATGCTACATGTTGCGTTTGTTGGGATCCGATGAATATGGAATATTATGTTATGTTGATTATCAATCTATCATATATGTGTTGTTTAAGATCTTGCATGCTCTTCGTTGCTAGTAGAGGCTCTGGCCAAGTCGTTACTTGTAACTCCAAGAGGGAGTATTTATGCTCGATAGTGGGTTCATGCCTCCATTAAATCTGGGGCAGTGACAGAAAGTTCTAAGGTTGTGGATGTGTTGTTGCCACTAGGGATAAAACATCAATGCTATGTCTAAGGATATTTGTGTTGATTACATTACGCACCATACTTAATGCAATTGTCTATTGTTTGCAACTTAATACTGGAAGGGGTGCGGACGCTAACCTGAAAGTGGACTTTTTAGGCATAGATGCATGCTGGATAGCGGTCTATGTACTTTGTCATAATGCCCAATTGAATTTCACAATACTCATCATAATATGTATGTGCATTGTCATGCCCTCTTTATTTGTCAATTGCCCAACTGTAATTTGTTCACCCAACATGCTATTTCTTATTGGAGAGACACCACTATTGAACTGTGGACCCCGGTCCATTCTTTTACATCGAATACAATCTACTGCAAACATTGTTCTACTGTTCTTCGCAAACATCATCATCCACACTATACATCTAATCCTTTGTTACAGCAAGCCGGTGAGATTGACAACCTCACTGTTAAGTTGGGGCAAATTATTTTGGTTGTGTTGTGCAGGTTCCACGTTGGCGCCGGAATCCCTGGTGTTGCGCCGCACTACACTCCGCCACCATCAACCTTCAACGTGCTTCTTGACTCCTACTGGTTCAATAAACCTCGGTTTCTTTCTGAGGGAAAACTCGCTGCTATACGCATCACACCTTGCTCTTGGGGTTCCCAACGGATGAGTGCTTTACCGTCACAAGCAGCGGCATCTTTGCGGATCCACTAATGCTCCACCAGATCATCTTGTAGTTGGTGATGAGTATCTTATCTCAAACTTCTTGACGCCTGAGGAGAAAAGCAACAAAGGCTGGCGGCACATCGTGATAAACATCTGCAAGAAGACCCATCGGTTCATACGGTTTAGTGTCAAACACTGGCGTTCTGGAAGCCCTCTTGTTGTTGAGGAAACCAAACTTTCTTCCCTCTAGGCACATGGTTATCTTAGGATGTTATGGTAATGCACAAGTACATGAGTGGCTTGGGTTTTAGAGATATTGAGATTTTTAATCTAGCTTTGTTAGCACTCAAGGTGGCAACGAGGGCGGGGATGACCGGGGATGACTCCACCGTTCCCGCCCTGATCCCCGCTGGTACCCATCCCAGCCAGTCCTTGCTAGCCTACCGGGGGGGAGGAATGGCCCCATCCCCGCCAACACCAGGTACCCGATGCCCGTCAGGTATCCACAGGGACCTCCACGCAGTCGCCCAAGGTCGAGCTCGACATCGACGACAAGGTGATTTAGGATGATGCCGGTGACGTGATTATGCGGTGCGACATCGGCGACGAGGTGACATGGTGTTACGCCGGTGTCGATGCGGGGCTATTTGCTTGTCCTCTGATGCCGGGGAACGCTCGATCTGATGATGGGGGCGAGCTTGTCCTTCCTTGACGAAGGAGACTAGCAGGTGGAGGTGCGGCGGCGGCCAGGTGGAGGTGCGGTGATGGCCACCGGTATGAATAGAGGGCTCGATGGAGGCGAGGGCCCGCTTCCCCTCACGCGATTTGTGGACAAGATGTGAGCGGCGGCTGGAGTGAGGGGGAAAGAGGGGTGGGTCGCGAGCGAGACACACTAGGTTTTATTATATGTATTGGAGGGTATGTTTGACTAACAGGTGGGGTCCCGGGTATCTGCCAGGTACCCGCGGGGGGAATTTGCACCCATCTCCGCCGCGCCAGCGTATCGGGTACCCGCCCCGCTAGCCCCGCGGGGGGAATTCGCCCGCCATCCCCGTCTCTTAGCGGGTACATCCCCGCGGGTACCCGTCCCCATGGGGAAAATTGCCACCTTGAGTTAGCACGTCAAGCATGGAGGTGATTGATAAATCTAGAGACATTGAGTGCTAGAGTTTTAAAGACTGCATATTATCCTGATGATGATATTACTACTGCTGAATTAGGCTCTAGACCATCGCAGGTATGGCGCTCTATCTTGGAAGGAAGAGATATACTCCTACGTGGACTGATCAGAAGGATTGGTAATGGTCAAGATACCAATATTTGGAGCCAGAATTGGATTCCAACGACGGAAATGCTTAGGCCATATGTTGCTAAATTAGCCCAACCAGCTATTAGAGTATCTGATCTGATCAATGCCTCTATGTGCAGCTGAAATGTTCAGGCTCTGAACAGCAATTTCTTGCCAATGGATGTTGTTGCTATCCGTTCTATACCTTTTAGCACAACACACCAGAATGACTTCTGGACCTGGCATCTGTTAAACAATGTGTTGTAGTTGTGTTACCGTGTAGAGTTGTACACGATGAGGTTGTTGGATATTGCCTTGTTTAGATGACTACCATGTATAGCTTTTTTAGACTACAAGGCAAATCTCAACCAAATCAATCCCCTGTAATTGTCTTGCTATATTAACACGAACACGTCCCTGCCAGAGGCATACGTTTCCACCATTCTTTCATATGGTATCAGAGCCCCTTCTTCCTAAACACATCTAGCGAAAAACCTAGCTTCACCCATGCCGACAAGTTCAACCGCACCAGATGCGGCGGCCAAGAACCCTCTCGGCCAGACGGTGCAAGAAAAAATCACGAGTAAGAACTACCTCGTGTGGAAGACCGTCGTCCTCCCTGCTGTTCGTGGTGCCCGCCTCACCGAGTACCTTGAAGGAAAGATCAAGGCGCCGTCTGAAACCCTCCAACTAGAGGAGGAAGGCGCCAATGGGAAGAAGATCTTCGTGGAAGCGGAGAATCCTACCTATGCGGCATGGATCGAGAAGGATCAAGCACTGATGGCCTATCTCGTGAATTCTCTCAGTTTCGAGGTGCTGGTGCAGGTCACCGAGTGCCAGACGTCGCACGAACTCTGGACGACGATCCAGACTATGTATGCGTCGCAGTCCCGCGCGCGGGTCATGAACCTGCGTCGTCGTCTTCAAGATCTGAAGAAGAGGGAGTTGTCTGGAGTTGTCTACTTCAACAAGCTCAAGGCGCTGACAGATGAGTTGGCGACGGCAGGAAAGCCGATGGACGAATATGATATCATTAACGCCCTCTTGAACGGCCTTGATGCGGAGTACAATCCGCTTGCCGAAGCTGTCTCGGCCAGGATCGATCAGGGTATTACTCTTGGCGAAGTCTATGCCATGTTCCTGGCAGCTGAAGCGCATATTGAGGCGCAAAACGCCGACACAGGAGGTGGCGGCTTCTCGGCCAATCTCGCCTCCAAAGGTGGGTTCGGTCGTGGCAACGGAGGTGGCTACCGTGGAGGTGGCAACAGCGGTAGCCCGCACCGCGACAACTACGGCCGTGGCAGCGGCCACAATGGTGGCTATGGCGGAGGCTACCGAGCCAATGGTGGATGCGGAGGCTACAACAGGAACGGTGGCGGTAATCGCTACAACAACAATGGTGGTGGTGGCGGCAACTATCAAGGCAACAAGCCGCGCTACACCGGACCACCATGCCAGATCTGTCACAAGCCAGGACATCCGGCTGACAAGTGCTTCAAGCGCTTCAACAAGTCCTTCGTCACCCCCGAGCAGCCGCAAGTCAATGCGGCAACCACTGAAGGTTCCTATGGGGGAGATTCCCATTGGTACATCGACACCGGTGCCAATGAGCATGTCACCGGCGAGCTAGAGAAGCTGGCCATCCGCGACCGCTACCACGGCAATGAACAAGTCCACACCGCAAGTGGTCAAGGTATGGAAATTGAACATATTGGTCATACGTCTATTAATACTTCTGATCGTCCTATTCATCTCAACAACATTCTTCATGTTCCAAATGCCCACAAAAGTCTTGCATCTGCCTCAAAACTTACCTTAGATAATCATGCCTATGTTGAAATTCATCCAACTTTCTTTTCTCTAAAGGACAAGCACACAGGGAGAATCATCCTTCAGGGTGAGAGTAGGAACGGCCTCTACCCTATGCATGGCGCCTCCACCGACTCGTCAAAACAACTCCTAAGTGCCAGTACGAGCAAACCATCCTCTACACGGTGGCATGGGCGTCTTGGGCACCCTTCGTTTTCATTTGTTGAACAAGTCATTAGGACAAATAAACTTCCTGTGTCAAATAAGCATGATGAGTCAATTTGTGATGCTTGTCAAAAAGGAAAAAGTCATCAATTGCCTTATCTTAAGTCTACAAGTGTGTCTAGTGCTCCTTTGGAGCTTATTTTCTCGGATGTTTGGGAACTGCTCCCATCTCTGTTGGTCGTTACAAATATTATGTGAGCTTTATTGATGATTTCAGCAAATTTACTTGGATCTATTTGCTTAAGAATAAGTCTGATGTTTTTCAGAAATTTCGTGACTTTCAACAACATGTTGAGAGATTGTTTGACAGAAAAATTCTTGCTGTCCAATCTGATTGGGGTGGTGAATACCAAAAATTAAGCCCCTTCTTTTCTCGTGTTGGTATAGCTGATCATGTGTCATGTCCCTATGCTCATCAGCAAAATGGTTCCGCGGAACGAAAACATAGACACATTGTTGAAGTTGGCCTTTGTTTGCTAGCTCATGCTTCCATGCCTCTCAAATATTGGAACGAAGCTTTCCTTACGGCGGTTTACCTCATCAATCGCCTTCCTAGCAAAGTTATCCACAATCTATCCCCTACTGAAAAATTGTTCAAAGAACCACCAAATTATTCCTTTCTTCGAGTCTTTGGTTGTGCGGTTTGGCCAAACCTTCGTCCTGTCCTTACAACCAACGAAAATTGCAATTCCGATCCAAACAATGTGTATTCTTAGGCTACAGTGGTCTACACAAAGGTTACAAGTGCTTAGACATTTCTACAGGCAGAGTCTATATATCACGTGATGTTACTTTTGATGAAACTGTCTTCCCGTTTTCCACACTTAATCCAAATGCGGGTGCGCAACTTCGTGCTGAACTCCTTCTCCTGCCTTCGGTTTTGCTAAATCCCTCTATTCTGGATCAGGAGATTAATATTCGTCATGATCATATGTCAGTTTCCACTAATTTTTCTGATGAAAACAGCTCCCAGGAGTTTTCTGTTGGTAATCATGCAGGTGGCGATCCCGAAACAGATTCGTCTGCGTCAGGCACTGGGGAATCCACCCCGGGATCAGTGTCTGCAGCATCCCACAACCGCGCGTCGTCTTCCGGGCAGCCCTCTCCGAGTCCGCCGCGTGGCAATGGTCCCGCACCCACCGAGTCGTCCTCCGGGCAGACGTCGCCATCCTCGCCACGTGGACCAAGTTCGTCCACACGCTCCTCTGCGTCACGCACGGACGCGGCACCTGCCTCTCCGTCGACAGCATCGACAACACCTGCTGGCTCTGCTTCCGAGGCGCCAGTGTCCGGATCTTCTGCTGCGTCTGCACAGCCCGGATCCTCTACATCAGCTACCTCTGCTGATCAAGCTGCACCCGCTCCGCCTCGAATTCAAACCAGATCTCAAAGCGGTATTTTTTGTCCAAAGAAATTTACTGATTGTCACATCCGATGGTGTAATTTATGCAGCACCGGTGAACCTGAACATTTGGAAGAAGCACTTGGCCATGATCGCTGGCGTGGCGCTATGGATGAAGAAATTTCGGCCTTAAAAGCAAATCATACCTGGCATCTTGTTCCAAGACCACAAGGCATCAATGTAATTGACTGCAAGTGGGTATACAAGATCAAGAGACGATCTGATGGTACAGTTGATCGATACAAAGCCCGCCTTGTTGCCAAAGGGTTCAAGCAACGGTATGGCATTGATTATGAGGACACTTTTAGTCCAGTTGTTAAACCTGCCACCATTCGCTTAATTTTGTCTTTAGCTGTCTCTCAAAACTGGGAGATGCGTCAGCTAGATGTGAAGAATGCGTTCCTTCATGGCGTTCTGAAAGAAGAGGTATACATGAAACAACCTCCTGGGTATGAGAATTCTCACGCACCCCATTTAGTGTGCAAATTGGATAAAGCTATCTATGGTCTGAAACAAGCTCCTCGTGCATGGTACTCTCGTTTGTCGTCCAAGCTTCACACTATTGGTTTTATTCCATCCAAAGCTGACACCTCTTTATTTTTCTATCGGAAACATGGTATTACCATTTTTATGCTCATCTATGTTGATGATATCATAATCACCAGCTCCTCCAAGGAGGCAGTCACGGCTGTCTTAGCAGATTTGCGCATGGATTTTGCGCTCAAAGACTTGGGATCTCTCCCCTATTTCCTTGGTATTGAAGTTCACAAGATAGCAAATGGTATCTCTTTATCCCAAGCCAAGTATATTTCGGATGTTTTGAAGCGTGTTGGTATGGGGGAGTGTAAGGCTGTTACCACCCCTCTTTCTACATCCGAAAAATTGTCTGTTTCTGAAGGAGAGCCTCTCAATGCTTTGGATGCCACTTGGTACAGAAGTGTCGTTGGAGCACTTCAGTATGTTACCTTGACTAGACCTGATATCTCCTTATCTGTTAATAAAATGTGTCAATTCTTGCATGCACCTACAACTCTGCATTGGGCGGCTGTGAAGCGAATTCTTCGATATTTGAAGTTTACTATATCTCTTGGGTTGAAGCTTGTCAAATCTGAGTCTGTGCTAGTGAGCGCCTTTTCTGATGCAGATTGGCAGTATGTCCAGATGATAGAAGGTCTACAGGTGGATTTGCAGTGTTTCTTGGCTGTAATCTCATTTCATGGAGTGCACGTAAACAGGCCACCGTATCAAGGTTAAGTACCGAGGCTGAGTATAAAGCTTTAGCGGATGCTACAGCTGAAGTAATGTGGATTCAAACTCTGTTGACAGAACTCGGTGTGAGACATCCTAAGGCAGCATCCTTGTGGTGTGATAACCTTGGTGCCACATATTTGTCAGCTAATCCAGTGTTTCATGCCAGGACTAAACATATTGAGGTGGACTATCATTTTGTTCGTGAAAGAGTTGCTAACAGGCGACTAAATATCAGGTTTATACCCACAGGTGATCAAGTAGCTGATGGGTTTACAAAGCCGTTGTCTGTACGGCAGCTGCGAGCTTTCTGTCACAATCTCAACTTAGATAAGTTGTGATTGAGGGGTGTGTTAAACAATGTGTTGTAGTTGTGTTACCGTGTAGAGTTGTACACGATGAGGTTGTTGGATATTGCCTTGTTTAGATAACTACCATGTATAGCTTTCTTAGACTACAAGGCAAATCTCAACCAAATCAATCCCCTGTAATTGTCTTGCTATATTAACACGAACACGTCCCTGCCAGAGGCATACGTTTCCACCATTCTTTCATAGCATCATGAAAAGTCAGGGGTGTTCTTTGTTAGATCAGCCTACCGAATGATCATAGTTACAAAGAAAGCAAGAGAGGACTGGTTAGAGGGAAGAGAAAGCTCCAGTACTGCTATACATGAGCGTGCTTGGACAATATTATGGAAAACTAAGGTTCCCTCGAAGGTTAAGGTGTTCGCTTGGCGCCTTGCTAACCACTTTTTGCCTACTGGGGAGGTTTTGGAGCATAGACATATGAGCTAACACGAGAGTGTGTGCTTTGTGCCATGCGGCAGACGATACTTGGAGGAATTCGTTACTTGATTGCACGATGGCTAGGTGTGTTTGGGTCTTAACTGAAGAACAGAACATGTGTCTGTCAACTCATGTACAAATGCGAGGGAATGGATCTTTCACCTAATGGAGACTGTAAGTCATGAGGAGTTCATCACTGTTTTGATTACTCTATGGGCGATCTGGACTGCTCGACGAAAGGCTATTCATGAGTTGATATTTCGAAGTCCTGTCATGGTTCTTGGTTTTGTGAGAAATTATATCTCAGAACTGGGTATTGTTAATGCAAAGCAACAGAATGTGACTTGCGGTCACAATAATTCTCCCTCTCCAAGGTGGATTTCCCCGCCAGAATCTATGAAAATTAATGTTGATGGAGGTGCTGCAAAGACACAGAATAAAGGTGCAGCAGCTGCAGTTTGCAGAGATGCAGATGGTAGATATATGGGCTCTTCAGTTCTGGTTGTGGAAGGAATCACGGATCCTGCAACACTGGAAGCGATGGCATGTAATGAAGCATTAGCACTTGCAGCGATATTAATCAGAGCCGCCTCAGGATTGGCTCTGATGCTAAGGATGTGATTCAGAACATCAATGAAGGAAGTTTGTGTCATTATAGTTCTATCCTTAAAGAAATAGATAGTAGAAAGAGAGTTTTTCCTTTAGTTACTTTTGTTTTTGAAGGCAGAGAGAGAACAACCAGGACGCTCATAACCTGGTTCGCAATGCCCTGTCTCTCTCGCATGGCCGACATGTTTGGCCCGTTGAGCCATGAATCGACTCCAATGTACCTGTAATGATTGTTGAATAAAGGCCATGTGTTACTTCTAAAAAAAACATACATAGGATCCCAATTTTAAAAAAAATGTAAAAAAACTACAGAGGATCCCAAAAGAAAAAACATATGCAGGAAATCATATTTTATGACTGTTCCACTGAAGTATACTGTATGTTTCATGTGAATTATACTGTATGTTTCATCTGCGGCACCTTCTTCGTCATTCCATGAAAAAATTGATTGTGGGAATGCACCCTCCCAGGCTCCGAGTCATCCACGGTAGAATGAAAAATCAGTTATATGAAGTGCAGAAGCTTCTTCTCTAGTTCAGATGCCGCCGACCGATACTAGGATATCCATTTTGGCTCATAAACGTAGATGTACCCATTGCTCCAAAAAATATTTTATTATGAAGATTTTATTTTTATTTTTTAGGTACATCCGAACATTCAATATTCACACACAAAGTCTCACCAAAAAAATGATTTTTTATGTGACTTGTGCAAAAAATTCCAAATTAGCTTATCATGGGATTTTTTTTTATCTTTTTTACACAGCTCACAAAAACTTATTTTTCCCCCACAAAATTTTGAGTGCGAACATAGCATGCTTGAATATATATCCAGAATTTTATTTTATAATTTTATATTTTAAAAATACATTTAAATTGTATTTTTCATAATAGGAGCATTTGGACCTAGGAGTTAAAGCACCATGTCCCTCGTACTGTCATTTTTAGACGGGACACAGCTAGTCATAGATAAATCTACAATCTAGAGTTCATCTGATGAACACACTTTCGAAGGTTCAAACGACAAATGTACGCACTTCATAACTGACAAATTCATGCTTTCGTCAGGGAAAATAGATGCCGAAGTGACTGACTATTTCATTCATCTCTCCAAATGTGATCACAATGTTGTTGGATCCACTGCCAAAATTGGAATGCGGCGGAAATCCGGACTTGGCAAACAGAAAACAATGCAGATTGCATGGATCATTTTTCCTTTTGTCAAGCAATCACAGGCTCGCAGCCAAATTAGCGGTCAAGCCGACACGGCTTTACACCTTTTGTCTGAAGATTTTGGATAATACAAAGGCCTTTTTACTGTCTTCATGTCCATCAGAGCAAACTGACTGAATTTTTATAAAACCAAACGTCCAGTTCACTAATAATTCGGTGATCTGCATGACGTGACTGTTGCACACAATCTAGTGTTAATTACTCCACGTTTACTTTTGTTCAGCCTTTCCTTGCAGCTACCATAAATCACATACGTCTATGTCGCGAATCACACTTTTCTCAAGATAATGTTTCATGTTGGAAATATTGTATTAGAACGTACACTTGTTTGTGCATCTGTTGACTGCAATATCTTTGTTGCTGGATTGTTGAATTATGAGGCTTATATATATTTACTAACATGAACCTGCACGTTCTAAAAATGGCTCCCGTATATAAAGTCTCGGACCCGAGAGGCCGTAGGATCTATGAATCCTAACTGGACTACAAACCTTGTAAAATTCATATTGGAACCAAATAAGAAGGTCCTCAAGTGAATTGGAATAGGAAAAGGAAAGCTCCTCCCTCCCACTTCCAACCCGAGTGGAGGGAGGACTTTTCCTCTTCCACTCGGCCACAGCGGCCAGCTGTCCCACTCAGCGCATGGATTTACCGTATTTTCCTTTTGTCTGCGAAAGTAGGCTCTAGGTCTGTTGTGCTGTTGGCAACTTAGGCGCGTTCGGTTAATATGGTTAATTCGGTTCGATTTATTCGGTTATACGGTAAATACGGTTTCAATACTTCGGTTAATACGGTTACGTATAAAAATACGATTCGGTTTCGGTAATAACCATTAAATTTCGGTTCGGTTTCGGTAATAACCAAACTAACCAAAGTTGACGCGAACTTTAGATTGAAAAGTAACTTTTCTGGCCATATATTTTATTTTCTGTATTTTTTGTATGATTGTACTAAAGATTTTGCAAGAGAGCAAAACAAAAAAGAAAGAAATTCGAACAGCCAGCGTGAACGTGTGGCCGCACCAAGGTTGTTGCAGCCGCAGTCGCCAATCAGGAGACGAACAGACGCATGTGAACGACCAATTCACGAATCAGTTTCGTGCCTTTCTGAACGGAACGATCAAACTATCCTCATGATTCTTCAGTTCATTCGAAAGTAGGCTCTAGGTCTGTTGTGCTGTTGGCAACTTAGGCCGAAGGAGTACGTTGAGCTAGAATTTTAGCCTGGGCATGCACCACGCTGATCACGAAATTACGCCTAATCATGTGAGATTTGCACGCCTGCCGAACGAGTCCGAGCCCAGGCAGCTGCCCGGGCATGCCGGGCTGAAGCTCCACCCATGGAAGGACATGACCACCACAGAGAACCAGCTTACGTGTAAACTTTACAGTTTAAGTGCTATATTAAGGCTACGCGCGAAGCTGGGCTGGCCAGATTTTATGTTGCGCTTTGTGTTCGGTTTTTTCGGTTTAACCACGGTTTTTCGGTTAAAAACTGAATTAACCTAAGTTCTTTCGGTTTGATGTTTTACTAACTGAAACCTAACCATAAAACCATAAAAACTGAAAATTAATTTCGGTTCGGTTTTTTTCGGTTCGGTTTTCGGTTTCAGTTCGGTTATGCACAGCCGGAGCTAGGTGAGTTCCCCCCTCCGGAACTTTCCGGTACAACCTAAAATCCGGAACTTTCCAGAACCATTCCAATACTTCCTATATATGTTTCTATAGGTTTGTTGCCCTTCCAAATCCATCCGTGATATCCTCGAATCCATTCGGGAAACCGAAAAACATTTCACTTGATATCTCTTTATCCCTAGTAGCGTCGAACCTTAAGTGTGTGACCCTACGGGTTCGCGATTATGCGGACATGACTATGTCTATAGCCAATGGTTAATAGAGAGATCTCGAGATCCATATTAACCCCCACATATTCAACGATGATCTTATCGAGTGAACCACTTATGTTATTCATATATAATTCCCATGTCATGCGATATCTTAGTTACTCGAGATTCGATTGTTGGTACCTTCATACCTTATTCTTATCTTGTTATCGGTAAGTACTCTTTTCTCGTAGTAATAGCGCACCCTCATGTGACATAGTCACGAGTTTGCAAGCGATTGGTGCGTATTACCAAGAGGGCCCAAAGAATATCTTTCCATTACTTGGATGGACAAATCCCACTCTTGATAACATACACCTACGAAGTTACGTTTACAACAAGCTATGCATTCTTTCAATACCCGGAAGTTGTATAATCTCATGGTCAAAGAAATTATAGATGACAATGGAAAAGCTTCGCAATTAGAACTACGTAACACGATCAATTGCTACTCTTTGATTAGGTCAAGTCCATCATATTATTCTCCTTAATAATATGACATCGCTAAAAAGTGACACTATTATGTCCATGGCTATGAAAAATAATAACCAATACTTATTTCACGAACTAGTATAGAGGCATACTAGGTACACATTGTATTCATATTCCACACATGTATTATGTTTCTGGATAATACAATAAGCATGGTATATAAACATTATCATGAACATGGATTGGTGATAATAAATATTCCTTTATTATTGCCTCTAGGGCATAAAAAAACCCTTGAGTTAGGCACCCATAACATGCAGTTTTGTGAGATTCCAAGAGTTAGAAACCCTAGCCATCACCGTCGCAAGTTGTGCGAACAAATCTAGGAATCTACCGCTCGATCTGCCATGAACATGTTGATACCGGTAGAGGCGGTGCAAGTGTTACACTTTAGATGAAAGAGTTCGTGGGATCCACAAGGAGCTTTTTTTAGGGATCGGACAATTCAGACCGGACTGCCTAACATGCCACACCGAATTACGCACTTGCATCTAGTGGTAAACTCGCGATCTAATCCCTAAGCATAGATTTTTGTGATACGAGGTGGAAAATTTTATTATGCATGCTTGCACCACCGTGTATCCCAATATTAAGGAAACAATAAAATGGAATTCCACAAAGGATGATACTCAATGTTTGGATTTAACATACATGGTTCAACTCATCGGTCTCAAAAAGTTTTCATGTGATCCATCGTCTGGAAATCATGGTGTCAATTAGTAGTTCTGAAGCTTTTGGAGGTACATACCTTAAGGACATGGACAAGGTGAGTAAATGAACTAGTACTTGAGTCTCCTTAGACCGGAACCTAGCCGATCTAATGAAACACTTTTAGGGTATAAGGATGGACACGCAAATTAGGGATCCAATTGTAAGTATTTCGAATATATCATATTGTATCGTAGATAGATTGAATAATTGGAGCCGAAGATGGTGCATCTAGATAAAGATGCCGGAGACCCTTGCTTAAGACGACTCATTTTGATAGACTAAAACCCTAGCCAGCTCGCCATTATCAAGATTCAAGATCATTCGTTGTGGATCCATTTAGCTTTTGTATTTTATAACCCATGTACATACACACATATAAACATGGGTACGACTAGTACCGAACCTTGGTAGCCCAAACCTAGGCAAACCACAATTTTATCGTTGCCTCTAACTCGGTTGATTTCGGCTTATACCACACATCTCTTTTGTCCCCATAAACTTTATCCACACCATGAAGATCAACGGTAAGTCTGAATCATCGACACATGGGCACTTCCGAAGTGGAAGTTCTTACATATTTGCAGTTGGGAACTATGTGGTCTTTGTTAGATTTGCAAGTAGGAGTCGGATTTAGTGGTTCGCCACTTCACTATCTTCTAATTATTCAAACTACAATTAAATCTTGGCTTAGCTTTATTGATCTCTATTTCGACACTTGTGGTAACACTTGCTTGGTCATGAGTTAGTGTGCTGCACCGACACACAATACAAACATTCACGGGAGGCATTTATATAGTTATATATTTAGCCATGCTAGTTTGCGACAATCAGAATGCAACGGTTTTCCTTCATATATACCTCGACCCTTAACCCTTTCAAATGATCATTGTAGTTTGAATCGGCGAAGAATTGTCCGTGCTGGTGCAGAGCATTTAGAGTTCCGTAATACTGGGGAGAGAAGCCTATTGTGGCCACTGTGTTTTGTTTTTCTAGCATGTTTTGGCTGATTTTTTGCTTACGTCCTTTAACTATGCCTTCGCCTTTTTATCCTCTAGTTATATATTTGTGACGCACATAAAAGTAACGTTTTTGTTTGCTTAAAATAATATAGATATGCCAGGATATGACGGCTCGAACGAGCGAGTAAAAACACGCACACGGACTATCGAGTTTAGCTGCGCACATTTTCTCCTGGTCAAGCTAGCGCACTAACATACATTTCCACCTGAAAGCTTTACTTGAGCGATCAATGTCACTTTTCCTGCTTACCAGAGCACTCACACCAAGTGAAGGCTGGAGACGAGGAATTATATAGTCAGTAGTGTGACCTGGGTTGCGGTCCAGGGGCGCCACAAAGTTGGACTTGGTCGAAAAAGGTTCATACGACGATTAACCCACGCCAGGGTGCTTTGGAAATGTGGGCAAGGAAAGCATATACTAGACCCTGATAAAGCCAGTTTGTGCCATAATTATCTCCAGGTGGTGCGTACACTTCGTCGATCTAGCTAATCTACCTAGGCCGTGACCCATGTCGAGGCTAGCTAAGCTTTGTGTTTGTGCTCGTGTCCGGTGACGCCGATCGGGCGCCAGGTGATAGCTGCGCGTGCGTCGTCGTCATCCGTCGTTTTCGCAGTTTGACTTCGCCTGAGTTTGTCTCCGGAGAGAATGTTGAAATTCTAGGTCGCTACTGCAATGTAACGCGTGCATGCACTTAAGGAGAGAGGACCATTTTGCACTACATGCTCTCGATGCTCCACGTATAGATGCATGTATTCCTAGCTAACTACCTTGACCCCTATACCAAATTCTAACCAACTAGTAGTCAAGACTTCTCTACAGTCTACATTCGTCTCAAACAAGGACTCTCTACCTTTCCTTTTTAATCTGCATTTTTGCAGTGCATCCTCTATGCTTTAGTATATACTTTCTTCGTTTCTTTTTAATTGACTCTAATTTAGCACAACTTCATACTAAGTTAGAGATAATTAAAAGGGAACGGAGGAAGTATATATATGTTTGTATTCTTAGCATCAGGTCCTTCCTCTCCCTCACGTCGTCCTAGTAACCCCCCAGCCATCGGCTTCCTTGCCCCTCTCCCGTCCTCACCCACCACATAGCCTTCTCTGGTGGATATCGGCAAGATTGGCCCGACGGTTTTCTCCTAGGGTTCCACGGTGTTGCTGTGTCTTGCTCCCTTGGGGCAGCGTGTGCGGTGTCTGCCAAGGCAGGCTCTGCGACAGCCGGTTGTTCTAGTAGCACCCCCCAGGCAACTCGACGGGATATGATCCTTCGATGGCGCCTTGGGCCTGGGCTTGGCTCCACCGCGGGGCGGCTCGCGGGAGGTGTGAAGACGGTCTAGATCTTTGTGGGCATGTAGGATTGCCGGTGGCTCTAGCGATGATCACTGGAGCCTACAACGGCAACGCCCGCGGGCCTCGTACCCTTGTTGAAGGCGTCGATGACGCAGTTTGAGCTACCGCCCATATTGCTCCATGGGAAACCCTAGATCCGGTATCCAGGTCGGACGTAGGCAGCGCTTAGCGTCGTTTTCCATCTTGAGGGCAATGGTTGGGAGTTGAGCCTGAGTTCTGAGACCTGTAGTAGATGGTGGTGTTCGAGAAGGTGAGTGGCGTGCCATCTATCACGTCATCAACGATGTGTCTCGGCGGCATGGTGCAGTGGGGTCTCGGATGTCTGCCCTGAAGATGGACCAATGGTTGATGGAGGTGACCTGAAGGGAGTGAATGAGGTGCTTGCCGAGGGTCTGCTAGACCGGATGAATGCCCCTGTTTCAGCCGCAGGGTCTCGGTGATGCCCCCAATATTTAGCAGGTGGGGTGTTGTTTTTGTTCTTAGGGCACAAGGCCATGATGACATGTTCTTCACCCATTGACAGGTTTGTAGGTGTTGAGTGGTGGTTTTGTGTTTTGTGATGTATGTTTTTGAAAAGTCTTTGTTGAACAAAATCTAAATAAAGGCCGTATGCGCCTCTTCGATGTAGAGGCCGGAGATCTCATCCTCCATTTCGAAAAAAAATGTGTGCATCCTAACTAACTAGCTAGCTTGACTACTGTACCGCACTATTGGTATAAAAAAGAAGCTTGACTATTGTATTACCTACTGTTAGCCAAGAAGTGTCTAACATTTTATTTTGATCTGCATGGCTCCATAAGTTTCATGTAGCAATTTGTTAGCAGGGTACTTTAATTATAAGGGCGCTAACAATGGCATAAAACCAAATATAGTGCACACACAGGATTCTTCTATGCCTTGGAAGTGTGAAAGAAGAGAGAATGATGTCTTCCTTTGGTTAAGGGATATTCTTTCTTCTCCGTTATACTTGATCTCATCTCTTTGTCATATGCTGACTATTAATTTAATCACCACAAAATTGTGCATTTGTCCAAGAATTAAATATACTTGAGATGCATTCTTTTCCTGAGATATCCTAATGCGTTAAGAAACTTGCAACCCATAAGTGGATAATATAGAGACCCCATTTAGGGCCTCTTTGGATAGTAGGATTGCAAAACACATGAATAAAAAGATACAAGAATCCCACAGGTTAGCATACAAAACAAATGACTATGAAACACAGGAAAACTATACAGGAAAAATGCCTCAAGTGTACGCATTTGAGTCTATTAAAGAGGTTGAAGTGGATGTTCAAATTCCTATAGAACTGACGCATAGGAATCCAATTCATAGTAAGGGCCTCTTTGATTCAAAGGATTTGTACAGAAAATTTGTAGAATTAAATCCTATAAAAAAAATCTATGATGGTTATTTAATATATAGGATTAATTCTCGTAAGATTTTTTTCCTAAGAAATCATTTGCACTCGATTTCATAGAAAATCTAACATCCACTCATATCACTTTTTTCCCCGTGTTAGGGCAAAAAAGGGTTGGTTTATATGAATCCATGTAGGATTAATTGATGTGGGGGACATTGCAATCCTATATTTTTCATATTCCTACATTTTTTATATCCTACAAATAAAAGAGGTCCTAATTTGGGTAGCAAACCCTTTGACCCAAAGGCAATCCATGAGGGAAAACATCCTAATGATTTGAAGCATACATTACAAAGATGCAGAAATTAATTGAAACCACTCGAAGTAGAAATTTATAAAAAAAAACAATATGGTGGAATGTCGAATCTGTATTTGGTTAAAAAGTGCAAAAAATGAATCGATTGATGTTGAAATTTATGATTTTTTGTTCCTTTTAAAGAAATTACTCGGCCCGTCCCGGTTTATTGGGCCTGCGTGCATCACTAGATCGTCAATTTGACTAACATAATATAAATTATATAGCACAAAAAATATATCAATAGAATGTAGTACATCTAAACTTTCTAATGATAGATATTTTGTAATATATACTTTGTATAATGTTGGCCAAATTTGTAACCTAAGAATACGCTCATGACCTCTAAACCAGGATGGGGAAGTATACCATATGTGTAGAACTATAAAAATAACATCATTTCTATTGAAACATGCTTTATTTGTTCAGAAATGGAAGGCCACACCTATTTTGACCAGCTTAGTTCAAGATTTGACCAATAGTTAATTGTCTAATAATGTGCAAAAGCTGATACTCCCATTAGATTCATAGATTCAAGGTTAGCACTTCTTATAGTTATGAATTTATTAGTATTAAATATTGACAAACAAAATAAATAGAAAATGACACGGTAGGGGGCCTTTCCCTACTCTATTTGTTTCAAAAAAAGACAAACAAAATAAATAAATGGTCAGAGCTAGAACCTGGACAATTTAAAAATATATATCTGAACGAAAGGAGTAATTTTACAATAGTTTATTAGTATAATGCGACATAAAAACATGATTCAAACCAAAAACTTAATTGCTAGACTCTGTGGCATAAAAGTAGCCAATCAGAGTATATGTATTGTGATCTCAAAAAAAAAAAAGTATATGTATTGCAACATGTTAATCATCCCTTCAGAATTTGATCTTTCTCATATAGTAAGTGAAATGCTAGACATAAATAGTACTAGGCCCCCATATTTACCGGTTTAGTTAGCCTGTGAAGCTGGTAAATTTTCTCCACTACAAAGCGCTGCATTGACAGCCTACTCCGGCGGAAGGGAAGAAAATTCAGCTACTTCACAGCTCTTAGCAACCGATCGGGGGCCTCCTTATTGCTCTATTGATCACTTTGTTCCTCTTGAATCTTCTTGGATCTTTATGCACGCATGCAGTGCATGAATGCATGCAGATGTCAGCCTGCATATGTTCTATCAGTGCCGATCGAGCGATCTCACCGTTGGAAGCTTATGACGCGGTCCTGGGTGGCGGCGCCGCCGCCACCGTCGACGACGACGGGGAAGTGTTGGCCGCCGAAGGATCGGACGTGGTCATTGAGGGAGCGCTTGTGCTTGAAGTCGGAGCCGCAGGCGCAGAACCAGCGCTTGCCGCAGTTCTTCTCGTGCGTGCGCCAGTCGCCCTTGACGGCGAAGGGCTTGGCGCAGCGGCGGCAGCGGAAAGGCCTGGCGCCGTGCTTCCGCTTGTAGTGCGTCTGCAGGGTGCGGAAGTCCTTGAGCGGCCGCGCCCGCGGGTGCGCCACGTTGTTCCGGCAGCCGGCGGCGCAGCAGTAGCACGGCAGCTTCAGCAGCGCCAGCGTCTGCGTCCCCTTGAGCGACTCCGGGCCCTTACGGTACTCGCGCCCGTGCCCCCACATGTGCATCTGCATCCATCATCAACGCATGGCATGCATGCGCACAATGGATTAATACTAATTGATAACAAAGTACTTACTTGTATCTTTCATGATCACTAGTGTTAATCTTCCTTGTTGTAATGATTGTTAGCATGAAATGCACTCAAAGAGATCCAGAATGTCAAGCTCTCGTGGCTCCACACGGCCGTATATATACATGTGTCGGTTTCATATCGAGATTGTTCTTTATGGAAAGATACTACCCAGCCGGACGGATCATGTGGTCCATATATTTGCCTTCTTTTCGGAACAAATTGACACACATAACATGTTAGCTTTGGAACTCCTAAATGAGTTCGGAGTTCCGGTCCCATGGTGGGCCAAACACCTGCAATGCCTTTGTGAAAGTGGCTGGCCGGTGTGAGATAGGTCGAGCTCAACTTCGACGGATATTTCGATTCCAGGTAGCAGATCAATGGCATCGATCTACTGGCGGTGTAGGTGTAGCATGGCGGCGGCCTGGTTCTATTCATACTACCTTTGTTTGTATGAATAATGTACACGCATGTATTATATTGAGACGAATTTTTACGGAAAGATTTGAGCAACATCTCATTTATATGATACTCCCTCAATACATCTGAATTTAGATAAATCTGCGATATCCTTGTCGTACAGGAGGTAGTACATAATTGATTAATTGGTATGGTCTGATTTGTATTGAAGAACAATATGTAATGATACCAATTCTATATCAAAATTATTCAGAGGGTGATCTTGCAGGGGCTTTGACCTAGTTGTACCAGAGAAACCTCGGATCTCGTGATTGACGATGAGGGGAGGAGGTTTAAGTTCGTTGATGTTCGAAATGAATTTTTTCCTTAATTGGTTAAGATTTGGACAGGCAGCGGACTGAATTGAGGATGCACGACGCATTAAATTGGCGAACTTAGCCTCTCAATTTTTTTTTGGTGAACTTAGAATTTTTATTTTTGCGAAATCAGTGGGCGATCTTAGATGATCTCGGTTATGTGAACTTAATTGTTTTGGTACCAAGTAATTGAATCGCCAAAAAATAATCAATAATCATGGCATAAGAGAAGTAACAATTAGTAGTATTAACCAAGAGATATACTGATCATACTACATAAGAGCATGCATGCAAATAAACACCATTTACCTGCATGTTGTTGTATCTGTTGAAGTTCTTGTTACAGACATGGCACACAAACTGCACCGGGCCGACGAGGATCTGCGCGGGCGTCGGGATCCAATACTGGCTGCTCATCGCCACGCTGCTCTCTGCCCCGGCAACTCCGAATTCACCCATGTCAAGGATGCTGTTTGACCCTTCCACCGAAACCACCGCCTCGCCGTGCTCCTCTTTCTCCACCTTGCAACTGCCATGTGCAGGCTTCCACTCATCCATCTCCCCCTCATCCTCCTCGTCTTCAGCGTCATCGTCGTCTTCAGCGTCTACCTTCTCCTCGTCTTCCATGGCGTCATCATCGCAAGATCCACCAACCGGCAAGCCTATGTTCAGATCCACGCCGGGGCCCAGCACCCCGGCCGCAGTGCTAATGATCTCTTCCTTGACCGCATGGTGCTCATGATCGCCACCAGCGCCCCTCTTCCCCTCCTCCAGCATACGGAGCAGCGGCAGACATGTCATGCTGTTCCCATATTCCTCAGGGAATTCTTGGTGCCTCGAGGAGGACGAGGAGAAGGTTGAGCACGACGGCGACGAGGAAGAGGACGACGCGGGCGGCTTGAGCCACTGGACGAAAGGCGAGGCGACAGCAAGCTCGCCTTCCATGGCGCTGCAGGTCCGCAGCCCCATCTCGATATTGTAGCTGTATATAAACTACGACTCCCGCTTTGGGGTGGGGGAGATGCAGCTTATATATAAGCTCTTGATCTCGGGTTTGGTGAGTCGTGGGGGGAAGATAGAACAGGTGAGGAAGAATGAGGAGAATGGCAGCCTAATGTCAAGGTGTGCATGCGTCACGAACGATCTTGGAGAAAAGGAGATGACGCCGTTTATATATACACGCTAATGGAGCCTTGTCTAGCTCCTCGCCTTTATGTTTGTGTGTGCTGCACTGCTGGGTCTTGAAACTCTCGCAGGCTTTCACACACGATCGAGCTATAGAGGTAGGCCAGGCAGATCGAGATGGGCCGCGAGGGAGGGCTGCTGCGTATGCATGCGCTAGCGCCGGTGTAGAGGGGAGTACGTGGGGATGAGTTTGGAGCCTTGGATGGTCACTGGCGCCGTGCGTTACACAGTGCTAGCGGCACGCGCGGCGGGGCCGTGACTGAGTGGCGATCGTGCTAGGAGTGCGCGCGCGGGGTCCGGGGTCAAGTGCAGTACACAGTGAAGAGAAACAGGGAACGGGATGGACTGTGTTGTGTTCTCACCTACATGTACGGCGGCCTAGCCTCCTGTTTAGGGTTTGTTTGGGACTTTTCATACGCCTCTCTTGACCTTAGAAACAAAACTATTTGTGCGTGGGCGCCTCCAAAAGAGAAGCCATAGCGTAGATGATAGAGTATACTCCGTATTATAGAGAGTGACTAATTCTCACTACCATGATGTCATTAAACTAGCACGAATCACCAAGCAGTCTAACAATTCGCGCATTTCTCTCGTTTGTAAATTATGTTGCAACTCATAACTAGCACAAATTAGAGGAGATTTATTTCCCCACAAGCGTAACTAGAGACTTTATATCAAACTATCGGGGCAAAAAGTGGTTATTTCTTATATCCTCTTCAAACACCTGAAATCCAAATGAAATAGTTTTGTGTTCTCAACTCCAGTGAAGTGTTTACCAGGCACAATAGTGTGTAATTGATACAAAATACGATTTTACTATGTCTCAGTCAACTGAGATTTTCTTAAGTCTAAGTCACTTACAGAAAAGTGCTTTGAGTTGCACTTTTCTATTAAAAAACCGCAATTGTATTTTTCTGCCAGAAATGTGCAACTGAACCGAGTTGCACTTTTCTTTGAACTGCAGTTGCACTTTTCTGAGGTGACTGAGACTTAACAAAATCTCAGTCAACTGAGACATAGGCATGCCCTACAAAATAAAGCATAATAAAGCAAGTAATTAAAGTATTTTTTGTATATTCAAATTAATTAGTACTAAAACAAAAGTGCAAGCAAAGAAAAGTAAAGTAAAGTGTTTTCTTATGGATTAAAATTGACTAGGCTTTATGGTTTCACTTGATCTCTCTCATAAACATAGTGGCATGGATAAAACACACAATAACAAGCAACAAATGGTATCATACAATATTGTGTTGTTGATAAGCATTCTTATGGGCATTACATCCCATCATAGAGATGGTGCAATAAATCTCCCTAATACTCCCTTGGTAGGGGAAAACTTTTCAACCTAAGATTAAAATAAACAAAGTATTGCCAGAGGAATTTTGACATGAAATTGATTAACAAAAAAAATACTATGTTGACGAAATGGGGCCACCTAGAATGTCACTAGATGAACAATAGCATATGTAATTATCTACCCTAGTGAGGTAACTAATGTAAAGGTAAAAAAATCATAAAAGCGCATGAATATTACCACATACATATTACCAAGTTACTCCACATAAAACACACATCCCCCTCACAAGTTCCTGCACACATGAACGGGGTAACATATGCATCTACCGATACAAGGAGAATAAAATATCAATTGCATACCATTACTCATCTCATAACAAAAATATCCACCATCATAGAAATACATATATGGTCACAATCATGTAGGCAGCTTATGTGAATCTAATTAGTAAAGTGCATAGGGAGAGATTGATGCAAGATACCAGAAAGTGTATATCTCTCAGTCAAGCGGATGGAAAAATCCTAGTCTTGATACATGCTAGACAACAATTACTTTCCGAGATACCTAAAAGACACCTTTTTGTTTTCCTAGCTACAAAGTGACGATCGATGCCCCCAAAGTATTCTTCAGGTACACAGGAGTACCATAGTCTCATGGTGTAAGGATTAAGATACTTGACATTGGAAAGCTACATCAATTTAAACATAGTGACACGATCATATTGCTTCGTTTAGTTAGATCTTGTCCATCACATCATTCTTCCAATGACATGGCTCCGTTGTTAATTGAAACAAATGTCTATGCTTAGGAAACCTTAACCATCATTAACCAACGAACTAGTCTAGTAGAGACTTACTAGTGAATCGATGATGAGGGTTACCTCGGCAATGCCCATAAGTACGTACTTAGGAAAGAGAGAGCTGGTGGTTTCGAAGACTTGTGAAACAAACTAGGTATAAAAACAGATTGGAGGCTAAAGTCGCCGAGATTATACTTGAATTAGGGTTTGCAACAATGTGTGATGTTACAAGAGTTTTGATGCCCTCCCCGGTTGCTCCTCCTAGCCCTTATATAGTGGGCTAGGTCTCAGAGTCCATCCCCGGGCCGGTTACAATGACATATGTCGGTTTACCCGATTTGACTAACACTTGCCTAATTTCATCTAGTTTCTAGTCTTGGACTCTTCTTGGACTTCATGGGCTTTATACGACCCTTCTTTGATCCGCACCAGGGTTGGTAATATTGAATAACCAATATGGTATTCCCATGTCACTCGGTGTTGTTTATAATTAAACCACACAAGTATTATATTTCTGGTAAATACAATTCTAGCATGGAGTATAAACATTTATAATGAAAATGAAATATGATAATAGCAACTTTATTATTGCCTTGAGGGCATATTTCCAACACCACATTCCTAGTATTATCCTTCTTCAGCCAAACTTCCTGCTCGGTCTCGATAAAGTTGGAGCACCATGTGTCCATCGACCGTTCTTCTTCAATGCCAAAGTCCAGGAGGTACCTTCTTGTGTAGCTAGCTGAAAAGTAATGAAACAAAAATAAAATCATTAATATATTAATTAGTAGTCGTTATCTCCGTTGTCAATAGGAAATTCTAAGTACCATGAACCACTCATGAATAATTACTTACCCATCTTGCCATTGTCATCGGGAAAAAATACGAAGACATGCCATTGAAGATGCCGGCGGCGCTGAGTAAGTAGTCGTCGTTGGAGAAGAAGTCGTATGCGTCTGAGTAGGAGAAGAAGTCGGTAGCCGCGCAAAAGCTCTCCTCAAAAAATTTACTACCCCTCTCCCGTATAGGATCGCAAGAGGAAGAGTTATGGAAGCCTACTACCCTGACATGCAGTGCACGCCGCAAGGGGAGAAGACATGATCGGGTGGCGGCGATGTGCTCTGGAACCAGATGGCTAGGGCCTGTGGTATGTTTGAGAGGGGAGATCTTTCTTTTATACACATATAGGTGAACCAAACAATCGTGCCATAAATTGAAAAGAACCGTTGGGACACGGACCAAACATACCGAAGTCGAACAGCCGGTTGTTTGCAATCGCCTTCCACTAATGCAAAAACATTCCAGCTTCTCAAGTCATTCATGACAACAACAAAAACACGCACACGTGGCATAAATCCTACCTTGGCTCGGTTCATTCCCGAAAATGACATGCGCGTGTTATAACTAGGCGAGACGGGCGATAGAGCAACACGTATGTGTACTCTTCTCATGCAACAAGAAGAATAGTCTTCCTTATAAGAAGGTCCGGGACATTGTAAACTACTCTCTCGATCTGTTTCACAATTAAATATAAACTAAAATCACGACAAAAAAATATTAAAAGGAGACAGTAGCAATGCTAAACTAAACTTCTGTTCCAGCTTTTTTCATACATAAATGGTCCACTACTAGGGATCCTTTTTTTTCCAATTCCCAGGGAGTACTGTCGATCAGTCCAGATCACGTACTACAATGATGCGCATGCGTCCGATCTGAGCCGTTTTCTATCAGTATCAGTAGTCTATCTGGGTGTAATCATCTGCATGCCCAACCTCGCGATCTGCATGATCGGCCGAAACTCGGAGAAAAGACTCACGCCGACGTAGGGAGAGTGCACCTTTAACGTACTCGAGCAGAACATGGGAGCACGTACGGTGCCCGTCAGGTGGGCTGGCCGCCGGCCGGACTCCGTCAAAAAGGCAGCGCGAGAGAGCGAGCCAGCACGACCGGACCGCTGGTGCCCCGCGCCGGCCCCTGGAGAATATATGTTTGGTGTCTGTTACAAGACCACGTACCGACGTACACGCCACCGTTGTGAGACGACGTACCTGTCAAGAACAAAAGAAAACTTTGGTACGCGCCGGCCGCGCGTATGCAATGCATGGATGTCGCTATGTTCTTCGTCGATGCGTCACCACCTTTTGATTCGGTGGCGCCGAATACTTGGCACGGACCATCATTAACCTGGAGACTGAAGGGATTCAAAAGCAGCGAGCGTGGTCGTGTGGAGTTGGCCGTGTTGGACTCGGTCGTTTCGCTCCGAACCGCGTGGATGGAGGCATGGAGCACGCTGGAATGGCTCGGTGTGATGTGCACTGGGCCTCGAGGCCAGACCATCTGGGGCATTTGTCTGCTTCTACAGTGTAAAAGGAAAGAAATGGCCACACCCGGGCCATAAACGGGCAAGAGAAAATCCACCTCACGTCGCTAGCAGATGGGCCAGTGGCTGCTGTAGCGTACAGGGAAGATACCTAGGCCCACTATCCTTTCCTCAATGAGAGACTTCTTTGCTTTTTTTTTAGAAAAAAACTTTACTTCTGGCTCCCTGAAAAACTTTAAAACTTCTATAGTCTCTCTTGGTCATGCCATGTTGGGTGCCTTGTTTGTTTGTGTCAATTGACTTAGCTGGTTTTAGCTGAAGGTGGGCCAAAAACAGCTAAAACACGCATTTTGTTTGGCCAACTAAGTTACGTCACGCAATTCAGAATGGCCGGACCCAACGATGCCAGACACTGTAAGCCTAAAAGTAACTAGGTATTTTAGATGGCTAGAGTCAACGGAAACTGGTCAAACCAACTAACATTTCACATACGTCAGTTAAGTCATCCAACATGGCGTGACCAAGAAAGGCCATAGAAGTTTTAAAGTTTTTCAAGAGCTCTGAAGTGGTTTAAAGTTTGGCAAAATCGAATTCAGAAGTAGTTCAAAGTTTGACAAAATCTCCCAGCGAGATAGAGGACTTATTTGACCTAAATGCTCCTTTCTCACACCCTAAACCACTTATGGCCACTTGAAAGGACGAGATGTCGCCTAGAGGGGGGTGTGAATAGGCGTTTAAAAAACTCTTACGGATTTGTCTTGTAAGAATGCTGAATTAAACTAACGTTTAGTTTACAAGCACAAACCCTAAATATGCTAAGCTCACCTAAGTGTAGCAATAAAAACAAGAGCTAAGCAAGATAGGCACAAGATATATGTAGCACAAGTGATAGCAAGATATATGTACTTCAAGCACGATGGCTATCACAAGAAAGAGAGCTCGGGTATAGAAATAACTGAGGCACGCGAAGATGAGGATGTATTCCCGTGTTCCCTTCCTTTGCAAGAAGGTACGTCACGTTTGGAGGAGTGGAGGTCCCACGAAGGATTCTCCAACGCCACGAAGGCTTGATACGTCTCCAACGTATCTATAATTTCTTATGTTTCATGCTAGTTTTATGACAATACCTACATGTTTTACTCACACTTTATAATGTTTTTATGCATTTTCCGGGACTAACCTATTAACAAGATGCCGCGAGTGCGGTTCTCGTTTTACTGCTATTTTTGATTTCAGAAAAGTTAGTTTACGGATATTCTCGGAATTGGACGAAACAAAAGCCCACGGCCTTATTTTCCACGGAGTGTTCCAGAAGACCGAAGGAGAGACGAAGAGGAGCCACGAGGCGGCCACACCATAGGGGGGCGCGGCGCCACCCCTGGCCGCGCCGCCATATGGGGTGGGCCCCTCGGGCGTCCCCCGACTCTGCCTCTTCGCCTATATAATCCTTCCGACGCGAAAACCCTAGCACCGAGAGCCAGAATACCAGAACAGTTCCAGAGACGCCGCCGCCGTCAACCCTAACTAGGGGGGGTTCAGGAGATCACCTCTGGCACGCTGCCGGAGAGGGGAATCATCACCGGAGGGCTCTACATCACCATGCCCACCTCCGGACTGATGCGTGATCCTTGGACTATGGGTCCATAGCAGTAGCTAGATGGTTGTCTTCTCCTATTGTGCTATCATGTTTAGATCTTGTGAGCTGCCTATCATGATCAAGATCATCTATTTGTAATGCTACATGTTGTGTTTGTTGGGATCCGATGAATATGGAATACTATGTCAAGTTGATTATTGATCTATCATATATGTGTTGTTTATGATCTTGCATGCTCTCCGTTGCTAGTAGAGGCTCGGCCAAGTTGATACTTGTGACTCCAAGAGGGGGTATTTATGCTAGATAGTGGGTTCATGTCTCCACTGAATGCTGGGAGTGACAACAACCCCTAAGGTTGTGGATGTCTTGTTGCCACTAGGGATAAAACATCAATGCTTTGTCTAAGGATATTTGTATTGTTTACATTACGCACAATACTTAATGCAATTGTCCGTTGTTTGAAACTTAATACTTGGAAGGGGTGCGGATGCTAACCCGAAGGTGGACTTTTTAGGCATAGATGCATGCTTGGATGGCGGTCTATGTTCTTTGTCGTAATGCCCTAAGTAAATCTCATAGTAGTCATCATGATATGTATGTGCATTGTTATGCCCTCTCTATTTGTCAATTGCCCAACTGTAATTTGTTCACCCAACATGCTATTTATCTTATTGGAGAGACACCACTAGTGAACTGTGGACCCCGGTCCATTCTTTTACATCTGAAATACAATCTACTGCAATCATTGTTCTCTTTTGTTTTCTGCAAGCAAACATCATCTTCCACACCATACGTTTAATCCTTTGTTTTTATCAAGCCGGTGAGATTGACAACCTCACTGTTAAGTTGGGGCAAAGTACTTTGATGGGATTTCTATTTTCGTGCCCTCGGTTCCTTAGTTGTACTCAGTTTTCCCCAGCCCCTTAGTTTTTCCTCACTTTTCCCCAAGTCCTTGTTTGAAACCCGCAGAAGGCAGCTCAGACGGCAGGATTCCCGTTAAGTTGACCGCTCCGTTCGACGTGTGGGGCCGCGTCGTGTGGGCCCGCGTCGCGTGGGGCTGGTAGAAAGGGACCGCGTGGGACGGGACGAGATTGCGTTTGGTTGCACGTGAGCAGGAGCTGGGTTTTGTCTCTCTCGGCCATTGGCATTTCCCTTTTAAGAGTACCTTTTCCGCCTCCTTCTCTCTCGCCTTTTTTCACATAATTAGTATCAAATCTAGAGAAGCTTGCATTTACTGTCTTTCTTCAATTATTATTTGTGCCTTTTGGCCCTGGTTGTTTTCCCAATATGGCAGCAAATCTAGTAGGGAGCCCAATCTAGTACTCCATCCGGTCCATATGTATGTAGTTAAATCTAGAAGCAAATCTACGGGGAATGTACGATAAATTCACAAGGTCATATAGTAGAATAGGGATAGATAATATAGATAATAAGCTGCATTCAGCAGCCAAACATAGTAGGGTTCGAGGTTCTTCACAGCAGTACAGGCACCATCATACTAACAACATAACAACGAGGGATCCCTAACTAACAACAAAGGGATCCCAACAACAAAATGGAGGAGGCGGCAGCGGCACACGTCCGAGGACTCCGCCTACCCCATCTGCCTCTGCCTCCACTTGTTGCTCCCCTTGGGAGCCTTGGGCTTGAGCGGAGGCATGCACCCGCCGGAGATCTCCACCCGCTCGGATGCTGCGGAGGTGCATGCCGAGCGCCAAGTGCTTGGCGCGGAAGGAGTTGGGGTTCACCGACGCGCCGACCTTGGGGTTGGTGTGGCCGATGTTCTCGGCATGCGTGAGGACGCGGTTGAAGTCGGTGCCGCCGAGCCTCCTAGTGCGGAAGGGGCACCTGTAGACACCCTTGGCGACGTCGAGGTAGGAGACATACTGGCCGACCTGCAGCCTCCGCAGCACCTGGCGAGTCTTGACGTCATGGTGCTCGTCGTCGCTGCCGACGTCGCTGCCAGACAGCTGATCCATATCAAACGGGAATTTATTAGTGAATGAGTTGCAAACGTGCATGATAACAAAGTTAGGAAAAACAGAGGCAGCCTCGGTTAGAGTGGACACGATTATATGTCTACGGGGACGGTGTAAGCGAACCAAAGCTCATGCACAACAGATTTGTACACGAAATGGTTCGTCGAACCCTCCACCGTAAAAATACTGTGCCCACCGATTCATCATAGGCAAAGAAACAGATTCCGGATCCGAACTTGAACACATTCCAGATTATTTGCAAAATTAAACGGTTGATATCTTTTGATTCGTGCATAAAATAACTGATTGAGATCCTATGATTACTTGCATAAATTAACTGATTGAGATCCCATTATTACTTGCATAAATTAACCGAACGGCCGAAACCCAAATCTTGAACGAAATCAAGGAGGGATCAAAGCAAAATGGAATAAAATCGGCGCAAATATTAGCCCAATACTCATCCATCCACAGATCCATCTACACCAGCACAAATAGGGTTCAAAAAGGAATGGGGAACAAAAAAGGAAGCAAACCGTAGTTATTACCTCGTTCCATGGGTCCTCTATGGAGGTGTCGTAGCGGTTCGGGGGCGGGACGTACAGCACCGGCTCGTAGGGGTCCCATCCCGGTGGGATCTGACCGCGACCGGCGGCAGCAGCCTCCGATGCACCGGCGGAGGCGGCGGCGACGTCCGTTGAGGGACGGCGGCGACGTCCGTTGAGGGGACGGCGTCGAAGAGGGAGGCGTCGCGCTTGGAGCCGACGGCGCCGTGGACGATGGGATTGGCATTCTCCTTGTCCATCTCGCCGGCGAGAGGAGAGGGAGAGGGAGAGGGTTTTTTGCTTTGGAGAAGATGATGGGACGTGAGAGAGGCGGCGTTGCGTAGGCGAGTGAGAGTGACGAGAGATAGTGGGAGGAGGCGTCTATAAAGGCTAGTGGTGGTTAATGCGACCCGCGTCCTACGCGTCCACCGCCGCACGTCCGCACGTCTTGGACTTCGCAATGCGCCACGCGTCCACGATTGCACGTCTTCGACTTACGCACCGCGACCGGCGTCTACGCGTCAAATATTGCACGTCTTTCATTTCTCGCACCGCAACACGCGTCCTCGAGTCTAACCCCGAAAATTTAGATATACTCAGTTATAACCTCGAGCATTATACTAGCATTTTTTGTGTGCTCGGTTTTCCCCTTGAGTGCTAGTACCGGCTAGTGCAATATGCTCGGTTTACCCTCAAGTAGGCTGGTCAACGGACAGTCAACAAATGGGATTAACTAGTTAAATGAGTCATTTAATGTGCAAAAAATTCCGAAAAATAGTGGCACATACTCATGGAGTCTTTACCACAAATTTCCAGTTCTCAAAACATAGATAAGTCATAGATAAATCAAGTTTTACCACAAATTGCCACTTCTCAAAGGCCTTCTCAAATCACCTAGTAGCTATGAAGGTGCATGGTTTTCCACAATAAGCCCTTCCCAAAACAGCTTTCCCCAAAACATACTTTGTCTAAATGAGGCCACAATTCTCACACTCATGTATATTTGTATTGCAAATAGTTTGAGATAGGCCAAGATGGGTTTTATTCTACAAAACACGCATTTTTCATTTTTTAAATCTCATATTTGAATCCCTTAGTCTCGTTTATTACATAGGTGCCCTTGGTTTCTTGATACTACTCAGTTTTGCCCTCTCCCTCCACAAATTCTCTCACACGTGCAACATTGCCACTGATTGGTCTAGCCCATGTCACGCGGATCGTGCCCGCCGACCGTTGATCGTATGATCTAACGGGCGGGATAACCCCTCCCTCTCTCTGTCGGCGGTTACCTTCCACTCTCTAAGTTTGCTAAATGGCGGTTTTCTGTATTTATTTTCACGCGCTAAAAATTATAAACTCTTTTAGGCATTACTTTTCACGCAAAAAATGATAAACCATCACCGATTTGTTGTAGCCATAAATTTTCACGCAAAAAATGATAAACCGTCACCGATTTGTTGTAGCCATTAATTTTCACGAAAATCCCAAATGATAAACCATCACCGATTTGTTGTAGCCATTACTTTTCACGCAAAAAATGATAGACCATCACCGATTTCTTGTAGCCATTACTATTCACGGTAAAAATGATAAACGAACCAATCTATCTATCTCTCGTATTTGAAGTTTGGAAGGGTTCACCATCTAGTTATGTTAACTTTCGAGGTTTTGATCCGAAAACAAATGGGTATTATAAAGGAAAATAAAAGTTCAAAAAATGTAAAAACGAAACAATCTACCTATCTTTGTATAGAAGATCGTACGTATGATTTTTGAGGTCATTTAGAGAAGGTAGAAAAAAATCCCTTTTGAGAAGGTCGAAAAAACCTAACTTGTTACAAAAGTCTGGTTTCGAGTGAGACCTAACCAAATTTGGCATACATTATGCCATATCTATAACAACAAGGAATATCTAAAAGGGAAAGTTTCACAAAATTTGAAATTTATGGCGAAAATGATGCCATACATGATGCTTGTTTTTCGAGGTTTTGACCTGAAAATCAATTGGATATTATAAAGGGAAATAAAAAGTTCAAAAAATATAAAAACGAAACAATCTATCTATCTATGTATAGAAGATCAGTCTGTATGAAATTTGAGGTCATTTAGAGGAGGTAGAATAAATCACCTTGTTAGAAAAGCTGGTTTCGGTGAGACGAAACGGCATGCGTTTAAGCAAAGTGATTTTTCGAACATCTCCAAATGATCCCAAATTTGCCATACATGATGCCATACGTGTAACAACAAGGAACCCTATCTAAAAAGTGTCAAAAAAGTTTGCCCAACCGTATAGCTCTATCAAAAAGAACCTCACCATGGCGCTAGTATAATTTTGGGCTTACTTACAAACTTTCGTTACCTAACCTTCAACACGAAACTTGTTTCAAATCACTTTTGGCGTACAAGAAACAAATCCCTCCTTGATTCGAGCACCACAGCCTCCAAACTTTGCCAATGCCGATATCGGCATGGTCAGAAACGGCTATGCTCGACGCCACCTGCTAGGTCACCGTCGGGATATGCACCCTCAATCCCGTCCCCTCATTCGATCAACGACACACCGAGAGATACCACCGAGGCCAATGCCGAACGTACATGCCTGATGCCAATGCCGAACATGCATCCACGCCGATGTGGGCACGGCCACGCCGCCCCGCTATGTTGGACGCCACGGACCACCGCGAGGTCTTTCCCTTCGCCACCACACTCTTCTAGCACCCATCTATACACGCCGGAAAGGAGAGACACTAGTTTTCTCTACATTGCTCGCGTTCGTGTCGGACACGGTCGATCAAAGTTTTGAGGTAGTCGTCGATGTCGTTGACCATTTCTTCTCTTCTTTGCATGGTTAAACGCGTCTAGTTCATATCTATCTAATGCGTCCGGTCTCGCCTCATGCAGTTCTTTGTGGACGTCGATCTCATCTCGGCACTCCGCGAGCCACCTCCTCCGTGCCATCGCTGTAGAGCTCCGTTTAAAAATCTAATCCTACCCGTGTATTGCCCCTTGTATCAGCGCCATGGCCCCACTTGTCATTTGATATAGCGAAGCCCCACTCGTTCGCGTTTTGGTCGGGGATACGGCGATGCTTACGGTCAAACAAAGATGGATGGTCTAACGTGTCTTTGCAGGCTCTACGTGGCCCCACTAGTCGGAAGATAACGGTCAACCGTCGGGCAACCGGGCGTTACATCACGTGTGATGGTTTCAGACAAACGCTTGGGTAAAACTGAGGAAAAACTAAGGAGCTGGGGAAAACTGAGCACAACTAAGGACCCGAGGGCACGAAAATAGAAATCCCTACTTTGATTGTGTTGTGCAGGTTTCACGTTGGCGCCGGAATCCCTGGTGTTGCGCCGCACTACACTCCTTCACCAACAACCTTCACGTGGCCTTCATCTCCTACTAGTTCAATAACCTTGGTTTCTTTCTAAGGGAAAACTCGCTGATGTACGCATCATACCTTCCTCTTGGGGTTCCCAACGGACGTGTGCTTTACCGTCACAAGCAGCTACTTTTCTGGCGCCGTTGCCGGGGAGATCAAGACACGCTGCAAGGGGAGTCTCTCACACCCAATCTCTTTACTTTGTTTATTGTCTTGCTTTATTTTATTTTCTGTCTTGTTTGCTTTCTTTATATCAAAAACACACAAAAAATTAGTTACTTGCATTTAATTTATTTTTT
Organism: Lolium rigidum; assembly: GCF_022539505.1. NCBI lineage: Eukaryota > Viridiplantae > Streptophyta > Magnoliopsida > Poales > Poaceae > Lolium > Lolium rigidum. The sequence goes on from NC_061513.1 coordinate 76,854,120, forward strand.
TATCATGTCTAGTCCTGTACTTGTTACTCTGTCACCTGAGGAATTGATCTTTACTTTTAAACAAGGGGATGAGGAGAGTTTTAAAGAAGCTTGGTCTAGAATTTTTGATTCTTATGGTAAAACTAAACCTAAAATGACTCTAAGCTTGCTTCTTAGTAACTTTTATTTTGGGCTTATTGTTCGCTATAGATATGCTTTGGATGCTGTAGTGGGAGGAGATTTCCTTCACTTCGATGGGGATCAAGCTTTTAATGCCATAAAAAAATTGGTTGCATCATCTAGCTCGGCTAATAACTTTGATTCATCTCTTGCTAGCATTCATAATAGATTAAACACTCTCGAGACAAATGTATCTTGTTTAAAAGAAGGGTATAACCAGATTCGTGAATATTATAATTATGTTTTAGTAAGCTTTGAACCTTCAATGTGGGTCCCTACTATTAAGGTTGCTATTTGTGGTGAATTTTTTTATGCCCGTTGTGATATTATGTCTGAGTTTTGCCTTATGCCTAAAAGTATTTATGAATCTTTGACACTTTGGGGACTTACTGAAGGTGGAGAAGGAATAACTCTTACTGATAATTCTGTTATAATTCCTAAGGGGATAGCTGAAGGTGTGTTCACAACCTTTCTTGGAAGAACGAGTATCCATCGATTATCTCGTTATTGAATGTGTAGGGACAGGACAAATCACACTTGGAAAATCCCTGCTGAAACTCTTGGGAGCAACCATAGATGTGGGAAAAGGTACTCTAAATTTTACCTCTACACCCGGATGTGGTCATGTATTCCCTAGACCAAAGAGTAAGAATAAGAGTAAGAAGGGTAGGCGTAAAGCCCCTGGTAATAATGTTAATGCTTCTTCTCTTGATGATACTTGATTTACACTTTACGCGCCTAGGCTGAAAGGCGTTAAAGAAAAGCGCTTATGGGAGACAACCCATTATTTTATTTCTGCAATTTTTGTTTTATATTTGAGTCAAGGTGCTTGTTACTACTGTAGCAATACCTTTGTATCTTTATTTTATTGCATTGTTGTGCCAAGTAAAGTCTTTGATAGAAAGTTGATACTAGATTTGGATTTCTGCGCAGAAACAGATTTTTAGCTGTCACGAATTTGAGTTGATCTCTCTGTAGGAAACTTGTAAAATGCTGAAAAAATTCACGCGTAATCCTCAGATATGTACGCAACTTTCATTAAACTGGAGCTTTTCCATCTGAGCATGTTAAGTGCCTTGAAAAAATTCGTCTTTACGGACTGTTCTGTTTTGACAGATTCTGCCTTTTATTTCGCATTGCCTCTTTTACTGTGTTGAGTGGATTTCTTTGCTCCATTAAATTTCAGTAGCCTTGGGTGATGTCCAGAAGTCTTGAGAATGATTGTGTCCTTGCTGAACATGTGAATTTTTGATTATGCACTAACCCTCTAATGAGATTGCTTTGAGTTTGGTGTGAAGGAAGTTTTCAAGGATCAAGAGAGGAGGATGATATGATATGATCAAGAAGAGTGAAAAGTCTAAGCTTGGGGATGCCCCCGTGGTTCATCCCTGCATATTTCAAGAAGACTCAAGCGTCTAAGCTTGGGGATGCCCAAGGCATCCCCTTCTTCATCAATAACTTATCAGGTCACCTCTAGTGAAACTATATTTTAATTCCGTCACATCTTATGTGCTTTACTTGGAGCATCTGTGTGCTTTTATTTTCGTTTTGTTATTTTCATTCTCTGAATAAAATCGGATCCTAAACATCCTTGTGTGGGAGAGAGACACGCTCCGCTTTTTCATATGAACACTTGTGTTCTTAATTTATGTTCATGGCGGAAGCTGAAAGCCGCAACACTTATTGTTATTTTGTTGGAAACAGAAAATGTTTCATGTAGTAATTGGTGTATTGTCTTGAATAATTTGATACTTGGCAATTGTTTTGAGCTCTCAAGTAGATCATGTTTAAGCTCTTGCATCATGTAGTTTAAATCTATCAGTGGAGAACTACCGTAGAGCTTGTTGAAATTTGGTTTGCATGATTGGTCTCTCTAAGATCTAGATATTTTCTGGTAAAAGTGTTTGAACAACAAGGAAGATAGTGTAGAGTCTTATAATGCTTGCAATATGTTCTTATGTAAGTTTCTTCTGTACCGGTTTATACTTGTGTTTGCTTCAAACAACCTTGCTAGCCAAAGCCTTGTACTGAGAGGGAATACTTCTCGTGCATCCAAAACCTTGAGCCAAAACCTATGCCATTTGTGTCCACCATAACTACCTACTATGTGGTATTTTTCTGCCATTCCAAGAAAATTGCTTGTGTGCTACCTTTAAAACCTTTCAAAAATTCATTCTTTGTTTTTGCAATACATAGCTCATGGGAAAGTAACCTAAAAAACTATTGTGGTAAGGAATATGTCGCTTATGTATCTTAGTTCTTATAAGTTGCTTGTTGAGCAGTAACCATGTTATCTGGGGATGCCATCAAGTTGTTACACCTTTGTTGAATATCATGTGAGTTGCTATGCATGTTCGTCTTGTCTGAAGTAAGGGAGATTTTCCATGAGTTAAATGGTTTGAGTATGCATATTGTTAGAGAAGAACATTGGGCCGCCAACCAAAGCCATGTATCATGGTGGAAGTTTCAGCTTGGACATTAATCCTCAAATCTCTTATGAGAATATTATCTGTTGTTGAATGCTTAAAGCATAAAAGAGGAGTCCATTATCTGTTTTCTATGTTGTCCCGGTATGGATGTCCTCAAGTTGAGATCTATCAAAATCGAGAAATCAAAGGCGATTTATCTCCTTGGACCTTTGTACAGGTGGCATAGAGGTACCCCTTTGTGACACTTGGTTGAAACATATGTATTGCAATGATAATCCATGGAAATCCGAGCTAATTAGGACAAGGTGCGGGCACTATTAGTATTCGATGCATGAGGCTTGCAACTTATAGGAGGTTTTATACATAACACACATGAATTATTACTACCATTGACACAATTGCTTTCCATGTTTTCAAAATAAAAAGCTCTAGCACATGAGTAATCCCTGCTTCCCTCTGCGAAGGGCCTTTCTTTTACTTTATGTTGAGTCAGTTTACCTACTTCTTTCTATCTTAGAAGCAAACACTTGTGTCAACTGTGTGCACTGATTCCTACATGCTTACTTATTGCACTCATCATATTACTTTGTGTTGACAATTATCCATGAGATATACATGTTGAAAGTTGAAAGCAATTGCTGAAACTTAAATCTTCCTTTGTGTTGCTTCAAAACCTCTTATTAAGAATCTATTGCTTTATGAGTTAACTCTTATGCAAGACTTTTTGATGCTTGTCTTCACAGTACTATTCATGAAAAGTTTTTGCTATATGATTCAGTTGTTTAGTCATTATCTTTTTGTTAGCAAACTATAGACCATTGCTTTGGGTCACTTCATTCATCTCATATGCTTTACAATAGTGTTGATCAAGATTATGTTGGTAGCATGTTGATACGTCCCCGACGTATCCATAATTTCTGACGTTCCATGCTTGTTTTATGACAATACTTACATGTTTTGCTTGCACTTTATAATGTTTTTATGCGTTTTCCGGAACTAACCTATTAACGAGATGCCACGGTGGCAGTTCTCGTTTTACTGCTGTTTTTGGTTCCGAGAAAGGCTGTTCGGGCAATATTCTCGGAATTGGACGAAATCAACGCCAAACCTCCTATTTTTCCCGGAAGGCTCCAGAACACCGAAGAAGAGTCGGAGAGGGGCCAGAGGGCCACCACACCCTAAGGCGGCGCGGCCAAGCCTGGGCCCGCGCCAGCCTAGGGTGAGGCGCCCCCAGGTGCCCCCCTGCGCCGCCTCTTCGCCTATTTAACCCCCTTCGACCTAAAAACACAGTACCAATTGACGAAACTCCAGAAAGACTCCAGGGGCGCCGCCACCGTCGCGAAACTCCAATTCGGGGGACAGAACTCGTTCCGGCACCCTGCCGGAGCAGGGAAGTGCCCCCGGAAGCCATCTCCATCAACGCCATCGCCTCCATCATGCTCCGTGAGTAGTTCCACCATGGACTACGGGTTCTAGCAGTAGCTATGTCGGTATACTCTCCCCCATGTACTTCAATACAATGGTCTCATGAGGTGCCTTACATGATTGAGATTCATCTGATGTAATCGGTGTTGTGTTTGTTGGGATCCGATGGATGATACATTATGATTAGTCTATCTATAAAGTTTGTGAAGTTATTGTTGCTTGCAATATTGTTATGCTTAATGCTTGTCACTAGGGCCCGAGTGGCATGATCTTAGATTTAAGCTCTATATTGTTGCTTAGATTGTATCTACAAGTTGTATGCACATGTCACTGTCCGGAACCAATGGCCCCGAAGTGACGAAATCGGGACAACCGGAGGGGATGGTAGTGATGTGAGGATCACATGTTTTCACGGTGTGTTAATGCTTTGCTCCGGTACTCTATTAAAAGGAGTACCTTAATATCCGATAGTTTCCCTTGAGGCCCGGCTGCCACCGGCTGGTAGGACAAAAGATGTTGTGCAAGTTTCTCATTGCGAGCACGTACGACTATATACGGAAAACATGCCTACATAATTAATAAGCCTGATGTTCTATCTTAATGCTTTGATTCCTGTCAATTGCCCAACTGTAATTTGTTCACCCAACACTTGTCACTTGTTATTGGAGAGTTACCACTAGTGTAGATCGCTGGGAACCCCGGTCCATCTCTCATCATTATATACTCGTTCTACATGTCATTAGAAGTAGTATCAACTATTTTCTGGTGCCATTGCTCTCATATTGCTATTACTTTGCTGTCGTGTTACTTGTCACTACTGCTCTCATATTACTGCTACTTTTACATCACCCCTGTTGCTAGTACTTTTCCAGGTGCAGCTGAATTGACAACTCAGTTGTTAAGGCTTATAAGTATTCTTTACCTCCCCTTGTGTCGAATCAATAAATTGGGTTATACTACCCTCGAAGACTATCGCGATCCCCTATACTTGTGGGTTATCAAGACTGTTTTCTGGCGCCGTTGCCGGGGAGGCATAGCTCTACTCATAAGTTCACCTGGGGAGTACACTCTACCTCTCTCTCTGTTTTTATTTTGTTTTTGTTTTGCTTAGTTTACTTTTGCCTAGTTTATTTGTGCTTAGTTTATTTCTGTCTAGTATTATTTTGCGTAGTTTACTTTTGCTTAGTTTATTTTTGTCTTGTTTTATTTGTCTCATATACCCAAAAATCCATAAAAATTTGAAAAACCGAAAAATTAAAAACTGCTGTTATGGGAGAACCTACAACCTACTTGGAGCTTATAGAATGTTATAATAATTATAGAGAATCAAGAGCTCGGTAAAATAATGAGTGCTATGATAGAAAAATTGAATACAATGGCTAGAATCTTGCTTAGACGCCATGATATAAACTGTTGCTCTAAAGAGGACACTAAACATCTTAAATTTCAATGTGGCTTTAGTGAGGAATTTTTTATTAAGAACTATAACCGGAATTGCTATATTCATTATGGGTTCGAAGAGGTAGAACAATTTGTCTTATTTATGGGAGCCTCCGAGATAGAATCCTTCATGGTTGAGAATTATGAAACTTGTGCTATTTGTAAGGACCTTAAAGATTATGTCTCTACTATCCTTAATTCTTGCATAGAATGCTACAGTGGGAATCCTTATATCCTTGATTATAAAGAGAGACACATTAATGCACAAGAATGCACTCACAATTTGCAGGAACCGGTGGAAGAAAAAACTGATGAACCTGAAAGCTCATTGGATGAAAAAGAGGAGGAAGTTGATGAACCTGAAAGCTCATTGGATGAAAAAGAAGAGGAGAGCGACGAACAAAAGGGGGAAGAATGGATTAGCTACCCATGCCAACCTTCTAATGAGAGTAACTCTTTATCTCTTACACTATTTGATTGTCCTCCATGCTTACCGAAAGAGGTTGAATGTTATGTTCCTGTGGATTCTCTTGAAATAGTACCTATGAGTAAAACTTGTGAGAATAATTATGCTACTGTTATATATGATAATCCATGCTACTTTGATAAATCTTATGATAATGCTTTGTTTGTGCCTGATGTCGAAATGCATGGTACTAAAGAATTTTGCTTGGCAAATGTTTATGATAAAGCTTTAGATGATGGTCCTATGTTACTTGATAATATTAATTGTACTACTAATGAAAATGGGATTGGAGAGTTCTTGACTTTATCTATGTGTCCCATATCTCTTGAGATTGATCAACTACCTTGTTATATTATTAATAAAGGAAAGTTTGAAAGTTTTAATTCCACTATTCTTGAATTTGATAAAAATTATATGTTTGTGGATCATGAAAAGTATGCTGCATGTGATAGTTATATTGTTGAGTTTGTTCATGAAGCTACTGAAAACTATTATGAGAGAGGGAAATATGGTTGTAGAAATTTGCATGGTACTAAAACACCTCTCTATGTGCTCAAAATTTTGAAGTTGCACTTATTTTATCTTCCTATGCTTGTTACTTTGCTTTTCATGAACTTGTTTATTTACAAGATTCCTTTGCATAGGAAGCATGTTAGGCTTAAATGTGTTTTGAATTTGCCTCTTGATGCTCTCTTTTGCTTCAAATACTATTTCTTGCGAGTGCATCATTAAAAACTGCTGAGCCCATCTTAATGGCTATAAAGAAAGCAACTTCTTGGGAGATAACCCATGTGTTATTTTGCTACAGTACTTTGTTTTATATTTGTGTCTTGGAAGTTGTTTACTACTGTAGCAACCTCTACTTATCTTAGTTTTGTGTTTTGTTGTGCCAAGTGAAGCCTCTAATCGAAGGTTGATACTAGATTTGGATTTCTGCGCAGAAACAGATTTCTATCTGTCACGAATCTGGGCTGTTTTCTCTGTAGAAAAATCAGAAAAATATGCCAATTTACGTGCGTGTTCCTAAGATATGTACGCAACTTTCATTAGTTTTGAGTTTTCTGATTTGAGCAACGGAAGTATTTTATTAAAATTCGTCTTTACTGGCTGTTCTGTTTTGGCAGATTTTGTCTCTGTTTTTTGCATTGTCTCTTGTGGACTTTAAGCGAGCTTTTCTAGACATAGAGAGCTGTAGCTAATGTTTTATTGAGTTCTTGCAATGTGCCACTATAGGACCAAGGTGGATTCAAATTTTTTGAGTACTAACCCCTCTAATGAAGTTTATGAGAAGTTTGGTGTGAAGGAAGTTTTCAAGGGTCAAGAGAGGAGGATGATATATGATCAAGAAGAGTGAAAAGTCTAAGCTTGGGGATGCCCCCGTGGTTCATCCCTGCATATTTCAAGGAGACTCAAGCGTCTAAGCTTGGGGATGCCCAAGGCATCCCCTTCTTCATCAACTTATCAGGTTCCTCCCCTGAAACTATATTTTTATTCGGTCACACCATATGTGCTTTACTTGGAGCGTCTGTGTGTTTATTTTTCGTTTTGTTTATGTTTGAATAAATTTGGATCCTAGCAATCCTTGTTTGGGAGAGATACATGCTCCGCTTTTTCATATGAACACTTGTTCTTCGTTTTACTTTTAATGTTCAATGAATAAAAGTTGGAAGCTACAATATTTATCTTTATTTGGTTGGGAAAAGAAAATGCCTCATATGTCTTGGATAATTTGATACTTGGCAATTGTTTTGAGCTCTCAAGTAGATCATAAGTTTTTGCATGTAGTTTAAACCTATTAGTGGAGAACTACCGTAAAGCTTGTTAAAATTGGTTTGCATAATTGATCTCTCTTAAGGTCTAGATATTTTCAGGTAAAAGTGTTTGAGCAACAAGGAAGACAGTGTAGAGTATTATAATGCTTGCAATATGTTCTTATGTAAGTTTTGCTGTACCGGTTCATACTTGTGTTTGCTTCAAACAACCTTGCTAGCCTAAGCCTTGTACTGAGAGGGAATGCTTCTCGTGCATCCAAAATCTTGAACCAAAAACTATGCCATTTATGTCCACCATACCTACCTACTATGTGGTATTTCCTGCCATTCCAAAGTAAATTGCTTGAGTGCTACCTTTAAACAATTCAAAATTTATCACCTCAATTTGTGTTAATGTCTTATAGCTCATGAGGAAGTATGTGGTGTTTAGCTTTCAACCTTGTCATTTACTTTTGACGGACTCTCACATGGACTAGTGGCACATCCGCTTATCCAATAATTTTGCAAAAAGAGCTGGCAATGGGATTCCCAGTCCCAAATTAGTTAACTTAAATAGACACTCCTCCATGGTTTGTGATTGATGGACGGCACCCGAAGGATTCGGTTAGCCATGGCTTGTGTAAGCAAAGGTTGGGAGGAGTGTCATCATAATAAAACTAAAATAAAAAGGCACTCCTTCATGGTATGAGATTGTTGGCGAGGCACCCGAGGATTCGGTTAGCCATGGTTTGTGAAAGAAAGGTTGGAAGGAGTGCCACCCAAAAATAAAAATAAAATGGGAGCCGCTCTTTGAAGGTTTGTCTGGCAAGGGGGTTAGAGTACCCACTACCATTCGTTGACAACAACAAAAACCTCTCAAAACTTTACTTTTATGCTCTCTCTATGTTTTCAAAATCAAAGCTCTAGCACAAATATAGCAATCGATGTTTTCCTCTTTGAAGGACCATTCTTTTACTTTTATGTTGAGTCAGTTACCTACTTCCTTCCACCTTAGAAGCAAACACTTGTGTCAACTGTGCATTGATTCTTACATACTTGCATATTTGCATTCATCATATTACTTTGTGTTGACAATTATCCATGAGATATGCATGTTGAAAGTTGAAAGCAACCGCTGAAACTTATATCTTCCTTTGTGTTGCTTCGATGCCTTTACTTTGAATCTATTGCTTTATGAGTTAACTCTTGTGCAATCTTTTGATGCTTGTCTTGAAAGTACTATTCATGAAAAGTTTTGCTATATGTTATCTATTTGTTAGCAACTATAGATCATTGCCTTGAGTCACTTCATTCATTTCATATGCTTTGTAATAGTATGATCAAGGTTATGTAAGTAGCATGTCACTACAGAAATTATTCTTTTTATCGTTTACTGCTCGGGACGAGCAGGAACTAAGCTTGGGGATGCTGATACGTCCCCGACGTATCCATAATTTCTGACGTTCCATGCTTGTTTTATGACAATACTTACATGTTTTGCTTGCACTTTATAATGTTTTTATGCGTTTTCCGGAACTAACCTATTAACGAGATGCCACGGTGCCGGTTCCTGTTTTCTCGCTATTTTTGGTTCCGGAAAGGCTGTTCGGGCAATATTCTCGGAATTGGACGAAATCAACGCCAAACCTCCTATTTTTCCCGGAAGGCTCCGAACACCGAAGAAGAGTCGGAGAGGGGCCGGAGGGCCACCACACCCTAAGGCGGCGCGGCCAAGCCTGGGCCCGCGCCAGCCTAGGGTGAGGCGCCCCCAGGTGCCCCCCTGCGCCGCCTCTTCGCCTATTTAACCCCTTTCGACCTAAAAACACAGTACCAATTGACGAAACTCCAGAAAGACTCCAGGGGCGCCGCCACCGTCGCGAAACTCCAATTCGGGGGACAGAACTCTGTTCCGGCACCCTGCCGGAACGGGGAAGTGCCCCCGGAAGCCATCTCCATCAACGCCATCGCCTCCATCATGCTCCGTGAGTAGTTCCCCCATGGACTACGGGTTACGGCGAGTAGCTATGTCGGTATACTCTCCCCCATGTACTTCAATACAATGGTCTCATGAGCTGCCTTACATGATTGAGATTCATCCGATGTAATCGGTGTTGTGTTTGTTGGGATCCGATGGATGATACATTATGATTAGTCTATCTATAAAGTTTGTGAAGTTATTGTTGCTGCAATATTGTTATGCTTAATGCTTGTCACTAGGGCCCGAGTGGCATGATCTTAGATTTAAGCTCTATATTGTTGCTTAGATTGTATCTACAAGTTGTATGCACATGTCACTGTCCGGAACCAATGGCCCCGAAGTGACAGAAATCGGGACAACCGGAGGGGATGGTAGTGATGTGAGGATCACATGATCACGGTGTGTTAATGCTTTGCTCCGGTACTCTATTAAAAGGAGTACCTTAATATCCAGTAGTTTCCCTTGAGGCCCGGCTGCCACCGGCTGGTAGGACAAAAGATGTTGTGCAAGTTTCTCATTGCGAGCACGTACGACTATATACGGAAAACATGCCTACATAATTAATAAGCCCGATGTTCTATCTTAATGCTTTGATTCCTATCAATTGCCCAAGCGTAATTTGTTCACCCAACACTTGTCACTTGTTATTGGAGAGTTACCACTAGTGTAGATCGGCGGGAACCCCGATCCATCTCTCATCATTATATACTCGTTCTACATGTCATTAGAAGTAGTATCAACTATTTTCTCGGTGCCATTGCTCTCATATTGCTATTACTCGCTGCTCGTGTTATCGTTACTACTGCTCTCATATTACTGCTACTTTCACATCACCCCTGTTGCTAGTGCTTTTCCAGGTGCAGCTGAATTGACAACTCAGTTGTTAAGGCTTATAAGTATTCTTTACCTCCCCTTATGTCGAATCAATAAATTGGGTTATACTACCCTCGAAGACTATCGCGATCCCCTATACTTGTGGGTTATCACATGTCACTTCAGAAATTATTCTTTTTATCGTTTACCTACTCGAGGGCGAGTAGGAACTAAGCTTGGGGATGCTTGATACGTCTCCAACGTATCTATAATTTCTTATGTTCCATGCTAGTTTTATGATAATACCTACATGTTTTACTCACACTTTATAATGTTTTTATGCATTTTCCGGGACTAACCTATTAACAAGATGCCGCGAGTGCCGGTTCTCGTTTTCTCGCTGTTTTTGATTTCAGAAAAGTTAGTTTACGATATTCTCGGAATTGGACGAAACAAAAGCCCACGGCCTTATTTTCCACGGAGTGTTCCAGAAGACCGAAGGAGAGACGAAGAGGAGCCACGAGGCGGCCACACCATAGGGGGGCGCGGCCCCACCCCTGGCCGCGCCGCCATATGGGGTGGGCCCCTCGGGCGTCCCCCGACTCTGCCCCTTCGCCTATATAATCCTTCCGACGCGAAAACCCTAGCACCGAGAGCCAGAATACTAGAACAGTTCCAGAGACGCCGCCGCCGTCAACCCTAACTAGGGGGGTTCAGGAGATCGCCTCCGGCACGCTGCCGGAGAGGGGAATCATCACCGGAGGGCTCTACATCACCATGCCCGCCTCCGGGCTGATGCGTGAGTAGTTCATCCTTGGACTATGGGTCCATAGCAGTAGCTAGATGGTTGTCTTCTCCTATTGTGCTATCATGTTTAGATCTTGTGAGCTGCCTATCATGATCAAGATCATCTATTTGTAATGCTACATGTTGTGTTTGTTGGGATCCGATGAATATGGAATACTATGTCAAGTTGATTATTGATCTATCATATATGTGTTGTTTATGATCTTGCATGCTCTCCGTTGCTAGTAGAGGCTCTGGCCAAGTTGATACTTGTGACTCCAAGAGGGGGTATTTATGCTAGATAGTGGGTTCATGTCTCCATTGAATCTGGGGGAGTGACAACAACCCCTAAGGTTGTGGATGTGTTGTTGCCACTAGGGATAAAACATCAATGCTTTGTCTAAGGATATTTGTATTGTTTACGTTACGCACAGTACTTAATGCAACTGTTTGTTGTTTGCAACTTAATACTGGAAGGGGTACGGATGCTAACCCGAAGGTGGACTTTTTAGGCATAGATGCATGCTGGATGGCGGTCTATGTTCTTTGTCGTAATGCCCTAAGTAAATCTCATAGTAGTCATCATGATATGTATGGGCATTGTTATGCCCTCTCTATTTGTCAATTGCCCAACTGTAATTTGTTCACCCAACATGATATTTATCTTATTGGAGAGACACCACTAGTGAACTGTGGACCCCAGTCCATTCTTTTACATCTGAAATACAATCTACTGCAATCATTGTTCTCTTTTGTTTTCTGCAAGCAAACATCATCTTCCACCCCATACGTTTAATCCTTTGTTTTCAGCAAGCCGGTGAGATTGACAACCTCACTGTTAAGTTGGGGCAAAGTACTTTGATTGTGTTGTGCAGGTTCCACGTTGGCGCCGGAATCCCTGGTGTTGCGCCGCACTACACTCCTTCACCAACAACCTTCACGTGGCCTTCATCTCCTACTGGTTTGATAACCTTGGTTTCTTTCTGAGGGAAAACTCGCTGCTGTACGCATCATACATTCCTCTTGGGGTTCCCAACGGGTGTGCTTTACCGTCACAAGCAAGGCTCACCCTATTCTCCGAGCCACACCCACGAAGGATAATGACCCTTTCCTTATGGTTAGCTTTTCCTCCACTCCGGAGATGGCAAGCTCCACAACTACTTCAGAAGCTCCACGAAGGAGAAGCCCGGGCCTCTTCACAATCTTCCTTGAAGAGATCACCGGAGCACCAACCGCCAAGCCAACTAGGAGGTCTCCCTCCAAGAGTAACAAGCTCACGGTCTCTCACTCGAACTAATCGTGGTGGAGATCTCAACACTATGCAATGATGCAAAGCAAGAACACTAGAGGTGTTCAAGTCCTTCACACTCAAATCCCACCCAAGCAACAAATGCTAGGATGAGATTGGAGAGGAAGAGCAATGGGGAAAGTCAACAAAAGACTCCAAGATCTAGATCCAATGGGTTCCCCTCACTTAGAGGAGAAATTGATTGGTGGGGATTGTAGATCTAGATCTCCTCTCTCAAATCCTCAAGAATGGGCAAGAATCATGGGAGGAATCATGAGGGGAAGCAAGTTCTTCAAATAGCAACAATGGAGGAGAAGAATGGGAAGAACTAACTCAGATCAGGGTGGAAGAAAGCTATTTATAGCTAAGGAGGAGAAATAACCGTTGGGGAGAAAAAGACACTAAAAACGCACAGGAAAAAACAGCCCAGCCGGCGCACAGGCCGGTCGACCGGATCCTGGGCTGAGGAGGTCGGCGTGCTGTCCGGCCCGGCCGGGGCATAGGCCGGTCGGGGCTGGCAGGCCGCGCGGTGGGGAGGCGGCCCAGGCCGGATGGGGCGAGCGGGCCGCGCTGGGGCGAACAGCCCAGCCCAGCAGAGAGGCCGGTCAGGCCGGGCTTCACGCCGAGCAGGCCGGCGGGCGCTGGGAGCTTGGCCGGACCAGGCCGGACGGCCCACTGGAGGCGGCCCGGCTGGCACAGGCGCCAGAGCCGGCACAAACCGGGTGGGCCGGCGGCTGGGCCGGTCGGCGGCTGATCTCTTCCTCTCCTTTTTCTTTTTGTTTCGCATTTTCCTTTTCTTTAACAACAAATGCTCCCGAAGTCCGAATTGAATGAAACCAATTTTGTTTGAAAGATAACAACAAATGCTATCCTATAGAAAGTGAAAACACAAGAATCTGTAGGAGGGGATTTTATCATGAATATAAAAGGTAGAACCTTATATCATGAATAATCGGTAAAATCACCCAACCTTGAAAATGTCATAGAGGAATCATACGAACTCCGTTTTTGATGAACTTGGGCTTGTTGTAAAGCTAGCAACAAGCTCAGGAACCTCACACAGAGAAACACCAAGAAGCAATAGGGATATGCAAAGTATGTAAAGGGTTGAGCTCCCTTAGATGATGTGATCAAGTTACCCAACCGAAAGCCCCTCTTGATAGTGTGGCTATCTATCCTATAATCCGGTCTCCCAACAACCACCTTGAGACCGGTAAAAGGAAAACCTAGTCAAGGCCATACCTTTGCCTTGCGCATCCCGCTTGATCTTGATGATAGCTCTTCAAGCTCCACTCAAGCCGGAATGCCTTACTTGATCATCGTTATTTTGTGAAGACTCACAAATGCTCACCCATACACTATGATGGGAAAGTTCCATTGATGTACATCTTCACATGTCCATTATCATCAAACGGACGGCAAGCTTCGAGCATATGATCCTCTCAAGATGCTCAACTTGAACTTGCCCAACTCAACCTTGATGACGATCACCACTTGTCGTCATCCTCTCATGGGCTTATATGGTCTCACTTTTGATGCATGACCATGGAAAGCTACCATGTGACTTTACGTGGCACATTCTTCATGCTTCATGTGTTGACCAAACTTGAATCTATTCTTCACTCTTTGTATTGGTCAACCTTGTATCTTCTCATGCTCTATCATACTATCTTGAGGTGTATAAAGAATTCTTCACTTGGAATCAAGCTCTCAAGATCTTGATCATTCATTGCTTATCACATAAGATAGAGCATGGCTAATATTAAGTTCCACATAGGAACTTTATCTTCATTTCTTCTTCTTGATCATATCACATATATATCTTCAAATCGATTATATTGATGACAATACTTAAGGTATATATTTATCTTCATGGCATCCATACTTGAATCCAACACATGGACTACAGGTAGTACCTATGGAATATTCCTTCATATAAACTCAATGAAAACATTAGTCCATAGGGGTTGTCATTAATTACCAAAACCACACATAGTGGCAATACCCTTACACCACTTCAAAAACTTTAAAACTTTATGGCCATTGTAATCACGGTATGTCGGATGGCTTATTTGAGTCACTAGACTTACCCATTTTTGGCTCAAACTCGTTTGTTTCGCTACTTCTTAAACCCTATGAAAAATTGTGAGGCTGTCTAAAGTGAAAAAAGAAAATGCTAGGTCATGCTATTTTAGATGGCTGGATTCAACAAAAACAAGCCAAACTATGTAGGGATTCGTTGCATAGAAAACAAAAAATTTCCTACCGCGAGAACGCAATCCAAGCCAAGATGCAATCTAGAAGACGGGAGCAACGAGGGGATGAACGAGACTCACCCTTGAAGATTTCCAAAGCCTACAAGATGAGGCTCTTGTTGCTGCGGTAGACGATCACTTGCCGCTTTCAAAAGCGCGTAGAATATCTTGACGGTGCCACAATCAGGCAGCACCTCCGTACTCGGTCACACGTTCGGTGTTGATGAAGACGACGTCCTTCTCCCCGTTCCAGCGGGCAGCGGAAGTAGTAGCTCCTCCTTGAATCCGGCAGCACGACGGCGTGGTGGCGGTGGTGATGGAAATCTCCGGCGGAGCTTCGCTAAGCGTTGCGGGAGAGGGGGAGGAGTGGGGCGGCTAGGGTTTGGGGAGAGGGGGTGGCCGGCCTCCCTGGGGTGCGGCCAAGGTGGTGGTGTTGTGGTGGCCGGCCCCCTCCCCTTGGCCCTTCATTATATAGGTGGAACCCCCAAGTGTTGGACTACAAGTCTTCGAATAAGACCCCAACCCAAAACCTTCCATGTGTAGGGAAACCTACCCAAGGTGGGACTCCCACCTCAAGTGGGATTCCCACCCTTCCATGACGGGGGGTGGCCGGCCCCCTTGGTGGAGTCCACTTGGGATTCCACCCCTCTAGGGTTGGCCGGCCATGGGTGGTGGAGTCCCTTCGGGACTCCGCCTTCCAAAGTGATTTCTTCCGGACTTTTCTAGAACCTTCTAAAACCTTCCATAAATGCACCGGATCATTTTCAAACTTATAAAATGACTTCCTATATATGAATCTTATTCTCCGGACCATTCCGGAACTCCTCGTGATGTCCGGGATCCCATCCGAGACTTCGAACAAAACTTCGAACTCCATTCCATATTCAAGTTCTACTAATACGACATCAAACCTTAAGTGTGTCACCCTACGGTTCGCGAACTATGTAGACATGGTTGAGAACTCTCTCCGACCAATAACCAATAGCGGGATCTGGAGATCCATAATGGCTCCCACATATTCAACGATGACTTAGTGATCGAATGAACCATTCACATACGATACCAATTCCCTTTGTCACGCGATATTTTACTTGTCCGAGGTTTGATCATCGGTATCTCTCTATACCTTGTTCAACCTCGTCTCCTGACAAGTACTCTTTACTCGTACCGTGGTATGTGGTCTCTTATGAACTTATTCATATGCTTGCAAGCTATTTAGATGACTGATACGTCTCAAACGTATCTATAATTTCTTATGTTCCATGCTACTTTTTATGATGATACTTACATGTTTTATACACACTTTACATCGTTTTGATGCGTTTTACGGAACTAACCTATTGACGAGATGCCGAAGGGCCAGTTGCTGTTTTCTGCTATTTTTGGTTTCAGAAATCCTAGAAAGGAAATATTCTCGGAATCGGACGAAATCAACGCCCAACATCCTATTTTTCCCGAAGCTTCCAGAGCACCGAAGAAGGGCCGGAGGGGAGCCGGAGGGCCCCACCCCACAGGGCGGCGCGGCCAAGGGGGGGCGCCCCCCTAGTGTGTGGGCCCCCCGTGGCCCCTCCGACTCCGCCTCTTCGCCTATTTAGTCGTCCCTGACCTAAATCCTCGACCATGTTCGACGAAACCACAGAAAACCTTCCAGAGCCGCCGCCATCGCGAAGCCAAGATCTGGGGGATAGGAGTCTCTGTTCCGGCACGCCGCCGGGACGGGGAAGTGCCCCCGAAAGGCTTCTCCATTGACACCACCGCCATCTTCACCAACGCTGTTGTCTCCCATGAGGAGGGAGTAGTTCTCCATCGAGGCTCGGGGCTGTACCGGTAGCTATGTGGTTCATCTCTCTCCTATGTACTTCAATACAATAATCTCATGAGCTGCCTTACATGATTGAGATTCATATGATGATGCTTGTAATCTAGATGTCATTATGCTAGTCAAGTGGATTTTACTTATGTGATCTCCGGAGACTCCTTGTGCCACGTGTGTAAAGGTGACAGTGTGTGCACCGTGTGGGTCTCTTAGGCTATATTTCACATAATACTTATTCACTGTTATGAATGGCATAGTGAAGTGCTTATTTATATCTCTTTATGATTGCAATGTGTTTTGTATCACAATATATCTGTGTGCTACTCTAGTGATGTTATTAAAGTAGTTTATTCCTCCCGCACGATGTAATGGTGACAAGTGTGTGCGTCGTGTAGTACTTGGCGTAGGCTATGATTGTGATCTCTTGTAGATTATGAAGTTAACTATTGCTATGATGGTATTGATGTGATCTATGCCTCCTTTCGTAGTGTGAAGGTGACAAGTGTGCATGCTATGTTAGTACTTGGTTTGGTTATGTTGATCTGTTATGCACTCTAAGGTTATTTAAATATGAACATTGAATATTGTGGAGCTTGTTAACTCCGGCATTGAGGGTTCGTGTAATCCTACACAGTTAGTGGTGTTCATCATCCAACAAGAGGGTGTAGAGTCTAGCATCTATCTATTTATTCTGTTATGTGATCAATGTTGAGAGTGTCCACTAGTGAAAGTATGATCCCTAGGCCTTGTTCCTAAATACTACTATCGCTGCTTGTTTACTGTTCTACTGTATGTTTACTTCCTGCAATATTACTACCATCAACTGCACGCCGGCAAGCACTTTTACTGCGGCTGTTACTATCGCTCATATTCATTCATACCACTTGTATTTCACTATCTCTTCGCCGAACTAGTGCACCTATTAGGTGTGTTGGGGACACAAGAGACTTCTTGCTTTGTGGTTGCAGGGTTGCATGAGAGGGATATCTTTGACCTCTTCCTCCCCGAGTTCGATAAACCTTGGGTGATCCACTTAAGGGAAACTTGTCTGCTGTTCTACAAACCTCTGCTCTTGGAGGCCCAACACTGTCTACAAGAATAGAAGCACCCGTAGACATCAACGACATTCCACCGAGAGGGCCCAGAGTATATCTATCCGTCATCGGGATGTACAAATCCCACTGTTGATCCATATGCCTCAACTCATACTTTCCCGATACTTAATCCCACCTTTGTAACCACCCATTTACGCAGTGGCGTTTGATGTAATCAAAGTACCTTTCCGGTATAAGTGATTTACATGATCTCATGGTCGAAAGGACTAGGTAACTATGTATCGAAAGCTTATAGCAAATAACTTAATGACGTGATCTTATGCTACGCTTAAATGGGTGTGTCCATTACATCATTCATATAATGATATAACCTTGTTATTAATAACATCCAATGTTCATGATTATGAAACTCTAATCATCTATTAATCAACAAGCTAGTTAAGAGGCTTACTAGGGACTCATTGTTGTTTACATAACACACATGTATCAATGTTTCGGTTAATACAATTATAGCATGGTATATAAACATTTATCATAAACACAAAGATATATAATAACCACTTTTATTATTGCCTCTTGGGCATATCTCCAACAGTCTCCCACTTGCACTAGAGTCAATAATCTAGATTACATTGTAAGGTACCTAACACCCATGGCATTCTGGTGTTGGTCATTGATACGTCTCCGACGTATCGATAATTTCTTATGTTCCATGCCACATTATTGATGATATCTACATGTTTTATGCATACTTTATGTCATATTTATGCATTTTCCGGCACTAACCTATTAACGAGATGCCGAAGAGCCGATTCTTGTTTTCTCGCTGTTTTTGGTTTCAGAAATCCTACAAAGGAAATATTCTCGGAATTGGACGAAATCAACGCCCAGGGGCCTATTTTTACACGAAGCTTCCAGAAGACCGGAGGGGAGACGAAGTGGGGCCACGAGGCGCCGCCACAACAGGGCGGCGCGGCCCAGGCCTTGGCCGCGCGGCCCTGGTGTGGGGGGCCCTCGTGTGGCCCCCTGACCTGCCCTTCCGCCTACTTAAAGCCTCCGTCGCGAAACCCCCAGTACCGAGAGCCACGATACGGAAAACCTTACTGAGACGCCGCCGCCGCCAATCCCATCTCGGGGGATTCAGGAGATCGCCTCCGGCACCCTACCGGAGAGGGGAATCATCTCCCGGAGGACTCTTCACCGCCATGGTCGCCTCCGGAGTGATGAGTGAGTAGTTCACCCCTGGACTATGGGTCCATAGCAGTAGCTAGATGGTCGTCTTCTCCTTATGTGCTTCATTGTTGGATCTTGTGAGCTGCCTAACATGATCAAGATCATCTATCCGTAATGCTATATGTTGTGTTTGTCGGGATCCGATGGATAGAGAATACTATGTTATGTTGATTATCAATCTATTACCTATGTGTTGTTTATGATCTTGCATGCTCTCCGTTATTAGTAGAGGCTCGGCCAAGTTTTTACTCTTAACTCCAAGAGGGAGTATTTATGCTCGATAGTGGTTTCATGCCTCCATTAAATCTGGGACAGTGACAGAAAGTTCTAAGGTTGTGGATGTGCTGTTGCCACTAGGGATAAAACATTGATGCTATGTCCGAGGATGTAGTTATTGATTACATTACGCACCATACTTAATGCAATTGTCCGTTGTTTGCAACTTAATACTGGAAGGGGTTCGGATGATAACCTGAAGGTGGACTTTTTAGGCATAGATGCATGCTGGATAGCGGTCTATGTACTTTGTCGTAATGCCCAATTAAATTTCACTATACTTATCATATCATCATCCACACTATTTTCTGCAAACAATCATCATCCACACTATACATCTAATCCTTTGTTACAGCAAGCCGGTGAGATTGACAACCTCACTGTTTCGTTGGGGCAAAGTACTTTGGTTGTGTTGTGCAGGTTCCACGTTGGCGCCGGAATCCCTGGTGTTGCGCCGCACTACATCCCACCGCCATCAACCTTCAACGTGCTTCTTGGCTCCTCCCGGTTCGATAAACCTTGGTTTCTTTCTGAGGGAAAACTTGCTACTGTACGCATCACACCTTCCTCTTGGGGTTCCCAACGGACGTGTCGATTGCACGCATCGGTCATGCTTTGCCCTAGGGAGAGCTTTAGTCAACGGATCTGCTACATTCAGATCAGTGTGTACTTTGCAAATCTTTACTTCTCCATCTTCGATGTACCCGCGAATCGAATGATAACGCAGCTTGATATGCTTCAGCCTCTTGTGTGACCTTGGTTCTTGTGCATTGGCGATGGCACCCATGTTATCACAGTAGATGCCTAGTGGGTCCAATGCACTAGGAACCACACCGAGCTCTACAATGAACCTCTTCATCCATACCGCTTCTGATGAAGCCTCTGAAGCCGCTATGTACTCCGATTCCGTTGAAGACTTCGCCACCGTGCACTCGCTTCGAGCTTGCCCAGCTTATCGCAGCACCATTCAATATAAACACGTACCCGGCATCGTGACTTAGAGTCATCGGGATCGGTGTTCCAACTTGCATCGGTGTAACTGGTTACAACGAGCTCTTGGTCACCTCCATAACAAAGAAACATATCCTTAGTTCTTTTCAAGTACTTCGAGATATTCTTGACCGCTGTCCGAGTGTTCCATTCCTGGATCACTTTGATATCCGCTAGTCAAACTAACGGCATGTGCTATATCCGGTCTAGTACATAGCATGGCATACATGATAGAGCCTACTCGCCGAGGCATAGGGGATCCGACTCATCCTTTCTCTTTCTTCGCACGTAGCCGGACCTTGAGTCCTACTCAAGACCTTGCCTGGTAACATAGGTAAGAATCCTTTCTTACTTTCGTCCATTCTAAACTTCTTTAGAATCTTGTCCAGGTATGTACTCTGTGATAGCCCTATTAGACGTCTTGATCTATCTCTATAAATCTTGATGCCTAATATATACGATGCTTCACCAAGGTCTTTCATTGAAAAACTATTATTCAAATAACCTTTTACACTGCTTAATAGTTCTATATCATTCCCAATCAATAATATGTCATCTACATATAATATTAGGAACGCTACAGATCTCCCACTCACTTTCTTGTAAATACAGGCCTCTCCATGACACTATATAAACCCGAAGTCTTTGATCACCTTATCAAAGCGTCGGTTCCAACTTCTCGATGCTTGCTTCATTCCATAAATTGAACGTTGAAGTTTGCATACTTTGTCAGCATTTTTAGGATCGACAAAACCTTTGGGTTGTACCATATACAACTCTTCCTCAATGTCTCCATTAAGGAATGCCGTTTTGACATCCATCTCGCCAAATCTCATAATCAAAAAATGCAGCTATTGCTAACAAAATCCTCACGAGACTTTAGCTTCGCTACAGGTGAGAAAGTCTCATCGTAGTCAACTCCTTGAATTTGTCGAAAACCCTTTGCGACAAGTCGAGCTTTATAGACGATAATATTACCATCAACATCTGTTTTTCTTTTGAAGATCCATTTATTCTCGACAGCCTTGCGGCTATCGTGCAAGTCTACCAAAGTCCACACTTTGTTATCATACATGGATCCCATTTCGGATTTCATGGCTTCTTGCCATTTGTTGGAATCCGGGCTCATCATCGCTTCTTCATACGTCGCAGTGGTCTTCATCATTGTTGTCCACAATCATGACATTTAGACAAGGATCATACCAATCAGGAGTGGCACGTTCCCTTGTCGATCTACGAGGTTCAGTAGCTATCTCGTTTGAAGTTTCATGATCATTATCATTAGCTTCCTCTGTTGCCGGTGTAGGTGGCACAGAACATCTTCCGTGCTGCGCTACTCCGATCAACGAGTGAAGATTCATCAATCTCATCGAGTTCTACTTTTCTTCCGAGTCACTTCTTTAGTGAGAAATTCTTTCTCAAGAAAGGTTCCGTTCTTAGCAACAAAGATCTTGCCTTCGGATCTGTGATAGAAAGTGTACCCTATAGTTTCCTTAGGGTATCCTATGAAGACGCATTTTTCCGCTTTGGGTTCTAGCTTGTCCGGTTGTAACTTTTTTACATAGGCTTCGCAACCCCAAACTTTAAGGAACGACAGACTTAGGTTTCTTATTAAACCATAATTCATACGGTGTCGTTTCAACGGACTTTGATGGTGCTCTATTTAAAGTGAATGCGGCTGTCTCTAATGCATAACTCCAAAATGATAACAACAAATCGGTAAGAGACATCATAGAACGAACCATATCTAAGAGAGTTCGATTACGACGTTCGGACACACCGTTTCATTGTGGTGTTCCCGGCGGTGTCAATTGTGAAAGTATTCCGCATTTCTTTAAATGCATGCCAAACTCATAACTCAGATATTCACCTCCGCGATCAGATCGTAGAAATTTAATCTTCTTGTTACGTTGATTTTCTACTTCACTTTGGAATTCCTTCAACTTCTCGAAAGTTTCGGATTTATGTTTCATGAAATAGATATACCCATATCTACTCAAATCATCTGTGAATGTTAGAACATAACGATAACCACCGCACGAGGCTACACTCATTGGTCCGCACACATCGGTATGTATGATTTCCAATAAGTCTGTAGCTCGCTCCATAATACCAGAGAATGGAGTCTTAGTCATTTTTCCCATTAGACATGCTTCGCATCTATCAAGTGACTCAAAGTAAAGTGATTCAAGTAATCCATCGGTATGGAGTTTCTTCATGCGTTTCACTCCAATATGACTAAGACGACGATGCCACATATAAGTAGAATTATCATTGAATTTAATTCGCTTAGCATCAATGTTATGAATATGTGTATCACTACTATCGAGATCTAACGGAAATAAACCATTCTTTTCGGGTGCTTGACCATAAAAGATATTATTCATAAAAATAGAACAACCATTATTCTCGGACTTGAATGAATAACCGTCTTGCATTAAACAAGATCCAGATATAATGTTCATGCTCAACGCGGGTACAAAATAACAATTATTGAGGTTTAAAACTAATCCCGAGGGTAGATGTAGAGGAAGTGTGCCGACAGCGATCACATCGATTTTGGATCCATTTCCAACGCGCATCGTCACTTCAACCTTCAATAGTCTTCGTTTATTCTTTAGTTCCTGTTTCGAGTTACAAATATGAGCAACCGAACCAGTATCAAATACCCATGTACTAGTACGAGAACTAGTAAGATAAACATCTATAACATGTATATCAGATATACCTTCTTTCTTCTTCTTGACAAGGCCGCTCTTCAGATCCGCCAAATACTTGGAGCAATTACGCTTCCAGTGTCCCTTCTCCTTGCAGTAATAGCACTCGGCATCGGGCTTAGGGCCGGTCTTAGGTTTCACAGAGGCGTGGCAGCTTTCTTGCCACCCTTCTTGAATTTTCCCTTAGACTTGCCCTGTTTCTTGAAACTCGGTGGTCTTGTTGACCATCAACACTTGGTGCTCTTTCTTGATCTCAATCTCAGCAGATTTTAGCATGGCGAAGAGTTCGGGTAACTCTTTGTTCATGTTCTGCATATTGTAGTTCATCACAAAGTTCTTGTAACTAGGTGGCAGTGATTGAAGGACACGATTAATCCCCGGTCGGTTAGGAATCACTATTCCCAAGTCACTGAGTTTCTTCGCATGCCCGGTCATGGCGAGCATGTGCTCACTAACGGAGCTGCCTTCTTCCATCATGCAGCTGAAGAAGTGTTTCGATGCTTCATAGCATTCCACGGCCGCATGAGTTTCAAAGATAGCTTTCAGCTCATTGACCAACTCATGAGGATCGTGGTGCTCAAAACGTTTTTGAAGATCGGCTTCCAGACTGCATAGGATGGCACACTGAACTTGAGAGTACCGAGTTTTCCGAGTCGCGTAATCATTCTTTACTTCATCGGTTTCAGTTTCTGCAGGAGGGTCACCTAGCGGTGCATCAAGCACATATTGCAGATTTCCGCCAGCGAGGAAAATCCTCACATGACGGAACCAGTCGGTGAAGTTGCTACCGTTGCTCTTAAGCTTTTCTTTCTCTAGGAACTGGTTAAAATTGATTGGGGACGCCATATCTACAACATATATTTGCAATAGTTTAGACTAAGTTTATGACAAATTGAGTTCAAATTTTAATTCAACAAAATTAAAAACTAGGTGAACTCCCACTCAAAACAATATCCCTCGAATTGTCTTAGTGATCACACGAACCAAATCCACCACACCAAGTCCGATCATCATGAGACAAGATGTAACTTCAATGGCGAACACTCAAAGTGTTCATCATATCAATCATATGATTCATGCTCTACCTTTCGGTATCACGTGTTCCGAGACCATGTCTGTACATGCTAGGCTCGTCAAGGCCACCTTAGTATCCGCATGTGCAAAAACTGACTTGCACCCGTTGTATGCACTTGTTGAGTCTATCACACCCGATCATCACGAGATGCTTCGAAACGACAAGTCTTGGCAACGGTGCTACTAAGGATGAACACTTTATTATCTTGATATTTTAGTGAGAGGGGTCATCTTATAATGCTACCGTCGCGATCTAAGCAAAATAAGATGCATAAAAGGATTAACATCACATGCAGTTCATATGTGATATGATATGGCCTCTTTGTCTTTGCGCCTTTGATCTTCATCTCCAAAGCACGGACATGATCTCCATCATCAACGGGCATGATCCCCATCATCATCGGCGTAGCGTCAAGGTCAATGGCGCCGTCTTCATGATTATTCTCCCATGTAGCAACTATTACAACTTCTTTGAAATACTACTCAACATGAAATTTAAAGACAACCATAAGGCTCCTGCCGGTTGCCACAATACAATAATGATCATCTCATATATATTCATCATCATATTATGGCCATATCACATCACCAAACCCTGCAAAAACAAGTTAGACGTTCTCTAATTTGGTTTGCATATTTTACGTGGTTTAGGGTTTTCGAGTGAGATCTAATCTACCTACGAACATGAACCACAACGGTGATACTAGTGTTGTCAATAGAAGAGTAAATTGAATCTTCACTATAGTAGGAGAGATAGACACCCGCAAAGACACTTATGCAATACAAGTTGCATGTCGAGCGTGGAGCAAATCTCATGAACGCGGTCATGTAAAGTTAGCCCGAGCCGCTTCATCCCACTATGCCACAAAGATGCAAAGTACTCAAACTAAAGACAACATAAGCATCAACGCCCACAAAACCATTGTGTTCTACTCGTGCAACCATCTATGCATAGACACGGCTCTGATACCACTGAAGGGATTCGTTGCATAGAAAACAAAAAATTTCCTACCGCGAGAACGCAATCGAAGGCAAGATGCAATCTAGAAGACGGGAGCAATGAGGGGATGAACGAGACTCACCCTTGAAGATTTCCAAAGCCTACAAGATGAGGCTCTTGTTGCTGCGGTAGACGATCACTTGCCGCTTTCAAAAGCGCGTAGAAGATCTTGACGGTGCCACAATCGGGCAGCACCTCCATACTCGGTCACACGTTCGGTGTTGATGAAGACGATGTCCTTCTCCCCGTTCCAGCGGGCAGCGGAAGTAGTAGCTCCTCCTTGAATCCGGCAGCACGATGGCGTGGTGGCGGTGGCGATGGAGATCTCCGGCGGAGCTTCGCTAAGCGTTGCGGGAGAGGGGGAGGAGTGGGGCGGCTAGGGTTTGGGGAGAGGGGGTGGCCGGCCTCCTTGAGGTGCGGCCAAGGTGGTGGTGTTGTGGTGGCCGGCTGACAAGGTATCAACTTGTCAATGCCTATGGATTGTAGGCTAGGGTTTAGTTGGAAGTAGAGGGCAAGTAGATCTCGAAGGTTTCAGCCGAAAAGTACTCGACGATTATGAAAACTAGGGTTTGTAATCAGTGATTCGATGCCTTCCTCGTCCCTCGACTCCCCCTTTATATAGGAGGCGGAGCCGAGGGATTCGTGTTGTACAAGTTTACAGAGTCCAGGACGGTTTCTAACTCATCCCGCCAGATTACAAATAACGCTTCCTATTACAACTCTAACTTTCCTTAATAATATCTTGGGCTTCCGAATCTTCTTATTCTTCGGGTAGTGGGCCTTCGAATAAACCCCGGGTACTATCTTCGGCAGGCCCATTTGGGATGCCTATGTCAGTAGCCCCCGAGATTTTGCTTGAATCGTAGGGTCAAGGAAAATCTCCACTGTTTATTTTTATTCGACAGCTTTGACTTTTCTATATTTTTCCTCATAAACATCTATATTGTACAGGGATAATGGTAATTGGGGCTAGTTCATCCGACGGATCGTGTACTAGTTAACCGCTCTAGTGGCAATCCGCAAAACCTACTTCAAGATCACGTCCCTAGACATGACCTCGGGATACCGGTGTAAACTTCGACAGGTGCCGCTTAAGGTCTTACCATTCCGTCGAGTCCCGCAAAGTTTATCGGGTACCTAACGCGTCCGTTAGGATTTTTCTTCGTATCTGTTGATACGGATAAAAGTAGCAGAGCGCAGCCTTCGGCGATGCCACGCCCAGCAGAACGGATCTGGGGTCTTACCTTCGCAAATTTGCGGCATTCAGAAATTGATCGCAACTTCGGCGTTCTGAGAATATATTGTCGAGTGCTCTTTTGGCTGTTGGAATGGCACATTTTATCGAGTCAGAGATAACTTATATTGCTCTCCCGATGGGAGTATATGTAGAGTTAATTATAACTCGAAATATACTCTTTTGCCCTTCTATCTTTCTTTTTCTCTTTCCTTTCTTTCTTCTTTATAATTTCATCGGGCACGCGAGCAGCGTTCCCGATGGGAGTAGCCCCCGAGGCTACAGCCAAGGACTTGTTCTTGGTTGTAGGCTCCACGCCTCATGCCGCTATATTCTCCTTTCATCTCTCGAACTTTTATAATTTCTCGGGTGCGCGAACAGCGCTCCCGATGGGAGTAGCCCCCGAGGCTATGAACAAATATTTGTATTTGGTCATAGGCTCACGCCATTTCTATTTTGTCTTTCTAGATCTTTTTTCCTTTTTTTCCAAAGTAGCCCCCGAGCATTTGGTCAAAAACTTGTATTTGATCAAAGGCTCAGCATTATTTTCCCATGTCGCCTTTTATGAAGTTGTGTAGTCGAATTTTTCCTTCTGCCAAGATGACGTTAATGCTGACGATAGCCACGATCGCTAGTCAGAATTTTTCGATAAGTCTATTCTCGCTGCCATGCGGGCCCAATTGATCCACTTTCTTGACACGTCGTGCAAGTGGGGGACACACGTCCTCCGCTTTTTCGGGCACACGCACCGTAACTTCCCCAGTGTTAAGTTACGTTTTTACCCTTGTTGCCACGTGGTTATCATCTATCACACATATTCCTTATCCAACGGTTCGTCGTTTCGCCGCACCCTTATATAAGATCATCATCTTCCTCCTTGAGCACTTCCGCTCGCGCCGTCCCCCTTTTCTCATCTCGCAAATTTCCTCCTGCGATCCACAATCTCCTAAGCTCCTCGCTTCCAAGCTGCAAACCCTGCGCCATTGTTGATGCCACCGCGTCGATTAACAAGGCACAGCACGCCGGAATCCTCCATGGCCGCCGTGGATCTTGGAACGGCGGAGTGGGAAAGGTCCAAAATTTCCACTCAAGACGTCAATATGCAGAAGAAGCTAGGGATCAGCAAGAAACCCAAGGCATTGTGCTTCCCTAGTGAGGAGAGCTACCCAACCCCTCCAATGGGGTACCGGGTAAGTTTTGTCGACCACCTCATCCGCGGTCTTTCCGCCCCTATTCATCCTTTTCTCCGCGGACTGCTCTTTGTCTATGGTTTGCAACTCCACCACCTCACGCCGAATTCAATCCTCCACATCTCCATTTTCATCACTTTGTGCGAGGCCTTCCTTGGCGTCCAGCCTAACTGGGCGCTATGGAAGCGCATTTTCTTCTGCCGCCGTAATGGCTCGCCCAATGTCGCCTATAATATAGGCGGCATTGTAATTTTTGTTCGGCCCACTGTCGACTACTTCGACGTCAAGCTTCCTGACTCAGTTCAAGGATGGCGCAAGAAGTGGTTGTACATTCAGGAGGAGAACCATGGATGTGCGGAGGACAACATCCCTCCTTTTGATGGCGCCGAAAAAATCTTTCGCCACCGCTCATGGGACGCGGAGGCCACCGAAGAAGAAAGGGCGTCGACAGAAACCTTGATGGCTCGTATCCACGAGTTACAAAATACTCGCGGCAAGGAGTTATCGGGTATCCAAATCACTGCATACTTTCTTAGGACTAGGGTGCAGCCGCTTCAGGCTCGCAAGCATCCTCTCTGGAAATATGCCGGCGACAAGGACGTAGATCGGCTGTCGGTGAATTTGGAGGTCAAGGATTTAGAAAGACTTGTCCGAAAAATTTCATCTCTCAGCAAAAAAGATGCTGTCCCTTCTTCTTGTCGAGTGACGCCATTCAGCGCCGCCAATCCACTTCCCGAGGTAATCTTTGTCTATTGTCTTGTTGTTGCTTTGCTATATTTTTGTAACTTTATTTCTGATATCGGTCCCTGTTTTTATTTTGCACAGAATCATCCAGACCTTGTCTCGCTTCCTCCTCTCCCTGAAGGTGGAGAAGTCGAAGAAAGGGCCATTGTCACTGATGACAATCAAGAAGCTCCATCTTTTGTGAATGAACCCGTGGATTCTCGAAAATCTGCGGGTTCTTCCGAAGGTACTGCGTCGGCACAATCTCCTCCTCCCGCTGTCTCCTCAAAAGGCAAAAGGAAGAGGAATGATATCAAAGATTCCGGCACTTCCAAAGCCGAAGAAGTTGATCCTTCTCATCAGAAGGCGACTTACGATCCTTATCTTGAATCCCTCGTCAGCTCGTAAGTTATTTTTATTTCTCCTTTTTTCTGTACTCGAAATGTTTGTCTTGTCTTGCTTTTTATGCTGTCGATTTTTAATCACAGCGATGATGAGGAAGAAATACCAACTATTGACGTGGCTCCTCGGACGAGCACGTCACATACTTTACTTGCCTCGGATACGCTAGTTGAAGGAGAAGAATCCTCGCCTCCTCAACGAGACGTCGTCACCACTACTCCGCCATCAAGCCCCCTTGCTCCTTCACCAAAAAGGACAAGGATTGAAACGATCATTGAGCCTGCCCCTCAATTGGGTAGCTCTTCTACTCTGCTCTTGGATGATGTAAGTTTTTGAATTTTCTTGCCAATATCTATATTTCCTCTATTTTGCTTTTTCATGCCTTCAATCTTTTTTTTTTATGCGATCGTTTCTCTTTCTTTGTTCTTCTTTGACAGCCCATGATCAAAGATCTTATCCGCATCGGATCCCAATTCATTGGGTACCGTGAGTATGCCAGCAGAACCGAAGGTAATAACTTTTTTTGCTGTTATTGTTTCTGACTTCTTGCTCCTGTCGTTTGTCGCAATTTTTGACCTTTCTTTTTTATTTCGACAGAGAAACTTGCAGAGGCCAACAAACGTGCCGACGCACTTGCTCAAAAACTGGAGCAAAGTGAAGCGGCCCGCAAGAAAGCCGAACTTGTTGCTAGCGAAGCCAAAGCAGAGGCTGATGAAGCCAAAGCAAAAGCTGCTAGTGTCGAGGAACTGCAGAAGAAACTTGAAGATGCTGAAACTGCTTTAAACGAGCACAAAGCCGCACAGGCCACTCGTGAGCAGGGGATCCTCAAGCACCTGAAATCGCAAAATCGACGCATTCAGGGTAATGTTATCGATCCCTTCTATTTTTTATGGGACCTGCTTTTTCCTTGCTTTTGACCGGCATTGATTCCCTTTTGCAGGTCAAACAAACCAAGAGTTTGAGCTAGAGAATCCCGACAATGATCCTCTCCTAGACACACTTTCTTATCTGGAGCTTCATGGATCCAAAATTCGTGAAGGCGTGGCGAATGCTGACGCGGGACTGTCGACGCTGTTCCCCTACTTCTTCCCGAAGAGAGAGGAGCCCAAGACTTTCCTTGCCCTTGCCCAGAGCTTCAATTCATCAGAGGACCTTGGACTGAAGATGCGCCAGGAGAACATGAAGATTGCTGTCGAGAGTACTGTTGCCTTGGTCGCTGACAGCCAACAAACTATTGATTGGATGAAGGTTGGCGACACCGCTCAGATAGAGCAGTCAAGATGGAGGTCGTTGATTAAGGCAGCCAAGCCTAACACGAAGAAAATCCTGGCCTATCTCGGGATCAAACCAGCTTCAACTCCTAGCTCATCAAGGCCGGAGGTCTAGTTGCATGCCTCTTTGTTTTTTGCTTTCTTTGTCTCTTTTGCCCTTGTCGCCATTTTAGCTGTGGCGACCATTATCCCGGTAGTCCTTTTGGAGAAACTTCTTTTGTAACGTCTATGTAAATTTGTCTAGAAATTAATGAAATTCCCTCTGGCACTATCATTGATCCTGGCGCTTTCTTTTCCAGTTAATATTTGACAACTATTCGACCAATCCTTGCTCTGCCGATGCTTCACCTACTTCTTCCTTCTCGAAGAAAATGCTAATCGATGATAACCCTCTCGAAGGTTCTTCAAGCAAACATTTGTCGGAAGATTTGCAAGAACTTCGACAACAACTTCAATCCATGAAGAAACAAACTCTTGCGATGATGGAAAAATCTCGACAAGCGTCCGAGAGAGAGGAAATTGCTCTTCAACAGGCAAAAGAAGCCATCGCTGCGAAGGATGCTGCTGTTGCTGAAGCTGCTGAAGCTTCTTCTCGCGAGAATTATATGCTTCAGCTAATGACTGATGCCAGTTTGGACATGACAGGTATGTTTCCCGCTCGTAACCATATTGGATATTATTCTTCACCATTCATTCCTTGATTGTTTGTTTGATGTGTCAGGCTCGTTTCTGGATGCTGCTGCCGAAGACCAACGTGTTGTAGCTCGAACCACTGTGTTGCTGAGACTGGCTGCGCAACATGGGTCTAATTTTTGGGTTACTCCTGAGCGCACCCGCCAAATCGTCGTATTTCAAGATCGCGCGGCTCGAGTCCGCGATTTCCTTGACTTCTGTACGAAGACTTTATTCTTAGTTTATGGAACCATGTTCCCTCGGAACAAAATGCCAGAAACCCTTCCAGCTTTAATGGAGAAATTTCGAGATGCTCCTCGAATCCATGGCTTTGTGCGAGCTCAACTTTCTGCTGGCGCAAGATTTGCCATGATGATGATAAAAATTTGTCATCCAAAATTGCCCATAGATCAAATTGTTCCTACTTGTTTGGCGAAGATGGCAAAGAAAAAGAGAAATATGGGCAAGATTGACGATTTGGTGACTCCTGTTGCCGAAGATATGATGGATGAACTTCTTCGGATGGATTCTCGAGTTCTTCGTGAAGGGAAGCTATGCTCGAACATAGTACTCGTCCTTCTACTGAGCGGATAACCATAGATCATGTGCTAGGTTTCCCTTGAAAACCTTTTCCTCTTCTTTGCTGTATTTCTATCATTGATACATCTTTGTGTATTTGTAAACACAATCTATATTGTCAAGCTGTGTTTTTGATCACTAAGCCCCCGAGCTTTTAGCTGGAGTTTTTATATTGTTTTACTATCTCGAAGGTTTTCCCTCCTGTCATAATAAGATATCTCTGTTTTTTTTTTTATTGATGGGTTGGAAGCCCCCGAGTGTTGTGGTGTCGAAGTTCTATATTTTTGTTTTGCGAGGTTCTTGAACCAAGGCAATAAGATTTTTGACGTGTATACTATATTTATAATTTTGTTAGCTTCCGATATTTGGCGAGGTATTTAGTGTACCAAGGCGAAATATTTTGGTAAGTCTAATTTGTCTATCTTGTACGTATTTTGAGACTTGAAGGCGTTGAGCCCCCGAGCGTGTCGAAAAATAAGAAATATATCTCCACTATCTTTATTATATTACAGCACCGCGAGCTCGCCTCATTAAAAACCTTTCCGGCCCCACTCGGTGCCCCGAAAAGGAAAAGAGTGCGTCTGAAAACTCGCGGGCATTTCAGTACATTGTATTTTTACAGAGAAGGACTATATTTTGACTCTAAGCGTAGAACCGCCTGAGCTGTGCCACGTTCCAGGGGTTTTTCTCGGGAACCCCTGTCTTCTTGTCTTTTATC
Organism: Lolium rigidum; assembly: GCF_022539505.1. Taxonomy (NCBI): domain Eukaryota; kingdom Viridiplantae; phylum Streptophyta; class Magnoliopsida; order Poales; family Poaceae; genus Lolium; species Lolium rigidum. Next base: position 76,885,860 of record NC_061513.1, read on the forward strand.
CTGTACGCTCCTCCTTCAATTACTTCCGTTATGACGTAGGGGCCAAGCCATGGCGACTCGAGTTTTTCAAGGCGCTCTTGATTGAGTCGCAAAACTAAGTCTCCGACTTGAAAAGATCTTGGTCTCAAACGTCGACTGTGGTAATTTTTCAGGTCCTGCTGATATTTGGTTACCCTTGATAATACTTCGTCTCGAGCTTCGTCGAGTGCATCGACATCGTCTTCCAATGCTTTCCTGGAAGCTTCTTCATTATACTCTTGACTCGGGGGAGTCGTGCTCTATTTCTATTGGCAAGCATCGCTTCTGCTCCATGGACAAGAAAAACGGGGTCTCCTGTGTCGCTGTATTTGGTGTTGTTCGGATGCTCCATAACACACTTGGTAGTTCTTCTGGCCAGGTATGTCGAGCTTTTTCCAGTGGTCCTAATAGGCGTTTCTTGATGCCATTGTAGATGATGCTATTGGCTTTCTCGACTTGACCATTGGTTTGAGGATGTGCAACTGACGCGAAGTGCAATTTGATGCCTACCTCTGCACAGTACGCCTTGAACTCCTTTGACGTAAAGTTGCTGCCATTGTCTGTGACGATGCTATGAGGTACTCCAAATCGAAAAACGATGCCCTTCACGAATTTTATTGCTGATGTCGCATCCGGTGAATTTATCGGCTTTGCTTCTATCCACTTGGTGAATTTGTTGACAAGCAACCAGCAAGTACTCATATCCTCCGGGTGAAGCTTTGTGCAACTTGCCCACCATATCAAGTCCCCATTGGGCAAAGGGCCACGACAATGGTATTGGTGTTAATTCCGCCGCTGGAGAGTGAGGTTTGGCGGCGAATCTTTGACACGCGTCGCAAGTTCTTACTATTTCCTTGGCATCCTCAATTGCTGTCAACCAATAGAATCCTGCCCGAAAAACTTTGGCTGCAATAGCTCGACTACTTGCGTGGTGTCCACATATCCCTTCGTGTACATCCTTCAGAATTACTCTTCCTTCTTCGGGTGTGACACACCTTTGCAGGACGCCTGAAATACTTCGCTTGTATAACTCCCCTTTGATCACTGTGAAAGCTTTGGATCGTCGAATAACTCGCCTTGCCTCAACTGGATCGTCGGGTATTTCTTTCCTGAGGATGTATGATATATATGCTTGCATCCACGGAATTTGTACCATCATCACAAGCTCGTGGTCTTCTTCATCCTCCGTGGTTTCGTTGAGGGTCGCCGACGTTTTCTCTTCTTTTGCTTTTTTCTGCACCTTTTTTGGCTTCGTGGATCTCTCCGCTATTTCTTCCCAAAATACTCCTGGCGGGATTGAGAGGCACTGCGACCCGATGTTTGCGAGAACGTCGGCTTCATCATTACTCAATCTACTGATGTGATTTACCTCGCATCCATCAAACAGCTTCTCGAGCTCATTGTACACCTCCTTGTATGCCATCATGCTATCATTGACCGCGTCACATTGGTTCATAACTTGCTGAGCCACCAATTGTGAGTCACCGAAGATTTTGAGTCGAGTTGCACCGCAGGCTTTCGCCATCTTCATCCCGTGTATGAGGGCTTCATATTCTGCTTCATTGTTGGATGCGTTAGGGAACGTCATCCGAAGGACGTATTTCAACTTGTCGCCTTCAGGTGATATAAGTACTACTCCTGCGCCAGCTCCTTCTACTCTCTTGGACCCATCGAAATTCATGGTCCAGGTTCTCGACAAGTCTGGGGGTCCCGTGTTTTGTAGCTCCATCCACTCTGCAATGAAGTCTGGCAGAACTTGCGACTTGATTGCCTTTCTTTTTTCATACGTGATGTCCCGAGGGGAAAGTTCTATTCCCCAAAGGGAGACACGCCCCGTAGCTTCCGGATTGTTCAAGTATATTTGAGAGAGGTGCTTCATTGACTACTATTATCGGGTGTGCCGAAAAATAGTGGCGCAACTTCCTTGCCGTTGCAATTACTCCATATGCTAGTTTCTGGTACTGCGGGTACCGCTGTTTGGAAGGTGATAAAACTTCACTGATGAAATATACTGGTCTTTGCACTCCATGGAGTTTTCCTTCTTCTTCTCTTTCGACAACTAGCACCGTGCTAATCACTTGGGGTGTGGCTGCTATATACAGCAGGAGAGGTTCCTTTTCCTTCGGCGCCACCAAAATTGGTGGTGTCGAGATTGTGCGCTTCAAATCCTCGAAAGCTCTGTCGGCCTCTTCGTTCCACTGGAATTTATCTCCTTGCTTTATCAGAGCGTAAAATGGTAACGCTTTTTCTCCCAGTCTGGCGATGAATCTGCTCAAAGCTGCGACTCACCCAGTTAGCTGCTGTATTTCTTTCAACTTCGTTGGCTTCCTCATTGTTACGATAGCTTGTATTTTATCGGGATTTGCTTCGATCCCTCTTGCTGAAACTAGAAACCCCAGAAGTTCTCCTGCTGGAACGCCAAAAGAACACTTCGTCGGGTTCAGCTTGAGGCAGAATTTGTCGAGGTTGTCAAAGGTTTCCTTGAGATCCTCGATTAGCGTTGCCCCCTTTTTTGACGTTATGACGATATCGTCGATGTATACTTGCACATTTTTCCCAATCTGTGTCGCCAAACACTTCTGCATCATCCTCTGATATGTTGCTCCCGCGTTTTTTAGACCAAAGGGCATTGTTCTGTAGCAAAACACGCCATAAGGTGTTATGAATGCTGTCTTTACTTCATCTTCTTCTTTCAATCTGATCTGGTTGTAACCAGAATATGCGTCCAGGAAGGAAAGACGTTCACATCCAGCTCGTGGAGTCGATAATTTGATCGATCCTCGGGAGGGGAAAGTGATCCTTTGGACAATGTTTATTGAGACACGTAAAGTCGACGCACATGCGAAGGACCTTAGTGTTTTTCTTTGGCACCAACACAGGATTTGCTACCCATGTGGCTTCTGTAAATATCTCTTTGATAAAACTAGCTTCTCGCAGTCGATCGATTTCTGACAGCATGGCCTTGCGGTTTGGTTCCGAAAAACGCCGCAAGGGTTGTTTGATTGGTCTCGCTAATGGATCCAAGTTTAGGTGGTGCTCGGCAAGTTCCCTGGGTACTCCTGGCATGTCGGCTGGACACCATGCGAAGATTTTCCAGTTCTCACGGAGGAACTTGACGAGCGCGCTTTCCTATGCGAGGTCCATGTCGTTTGCGATGGACGTCGTCTTTTTCGGGTCTGTCGGGTGAATCTGCACCTCTTTAGAATTTTTCTCGGTGTTGAAAATTGATTCTTTGTTTGACCTTCCAACGTCTGGCAGCACGTCATAGTCAGTCATACTCCTTGACGCCAGATACTCAGCTTGCATCCCGAAAGTTTCTGATATCCGGTGAAAATCCTTATCGCACTTATCGGCTAAGGCGAAGCTTCCTTTGACTGTGATTGGTCCCTTTGGTCCAGGCAACCTCCACAACAAGTATGTATAATGTGGTACCGCCATAAATCTAGCATATGTTGGTCGTCCCAACAGGGCGTGGTATTGCGACGGAAAATCCACGACTTCAAATTCCAGCCTCTCGATTCTATAATTCTCTCGGGTTCCAAACTGAACGTCGAGATTGATCTTCCCCAATGGGTAACTTGGTTTCTCCGGTGTGATACCGTGGAACCTTGTGTCTGTTGGCTTCAAGTTTGCTAAGGATATGTTCATCTTCCTTAATGTATCTGCATACATAAGGTTTAAGCTGCTGCCGCCATCTATGAACACTCGAGAGACATCAAATCCCGCGATAACTGCTGGTAAAATAAGTGCTCGACCGCCCCGGTCGAGGAACTTGCTGCGGATGATCTGCTATGGTGAAGCCAATATCTTGCCCTCGACCAGTTAAGATACTCGACCGTTGGTGGAGGCATTTTTTCTCGCCATGAACACCTGTCGTGAGATTACTTTCCGAGCTCTATTGGATGGCCTTCCCTTCTGAATCATCGACACCGCTCCGTTGGAGTTAGGATCAACATAAGGTGGTGGTGGAGGTGCTGCCGCTATTCTGAGCTGATGTCGATTGTCTTCTGTAATCGCGGGGGGAGGTGGTAAGTGAATCTCGCTCCAGGGTTCTCGAGGATTTCTTTGTGCTGCCCGAGCGTTAGTGTGCTCTGCCCATCTTAACATTGCCTGAAAATTACGGCAATCTTTCTGCAAATGTCCTGACTGTCTTTTTCCGTTGCTGTCGAGGAAAAAGTGCATCTGACACGGCCCATTCATCATCTCTTCAGGAGACACGAAAGGCCTCGGGAACCTAGGCCCGCTATTTTGCCTGTTGTTTCGAGAATCGCCTCTATTATCGCCTCGCTGCTCATTGCTTCTCTGATAATCATCTCTGTTGTTTCCTCCTGTGTTTGCCCGAAAACCTGCCGAAATTTGTCCTGGAGCGTCATAGTTCGGGTACTGCCGAGGAAATCGTCGCCTCGGTTGATAATTTTGACCACGGTCCTCCTCTGGCGACCTGTGCCGTTTGTTGTGGACAGCATCTTCTCCATCTGCCCATCTGTTTGCTATTTCCATTAACGCGGATACTGTCTTTGGGTTGGTCCTTCCCAAGTCCTCGACGAAATCTCCACGCCTGATTCCTGCGACAAACGCATCTATCGCTCTCTCGTCAGATATATTTTCTGCCGAGTTTTTGATGATGTTCCACCTTTGAATGTATTTTCTCATTGGCTCGTCCGGCTTTTGTCGACATGCTCTCAACTCCTCCAATGACGCAGGTTTCTTGCATGTGGACCGGAAGTTCTTGACGAACACATCCTCGAAGCTTTCCCAGCTGTCGATAGATCCTGGGGTTAGTTTCTTTATCCAAGACCGTGCGGCTCCACTCAGATGCACCTGGATGCTTTGCATAGCTGTTGCTCTGGTTCCTCCTGTGAGTTTTACTGTCTCGAGATAATCAACTAGCCAATCCTCTGGATCTTGAAGGCCGTCGAATTTCTTGAAATTGTCGGGTAACTTGAATCCTGAAGGGACTCGAGTTTTTCGGACTCTCCTTGTGAAGCACGGCAAGCCGCACATATCTTCATCGTTAAGCTCCGGGGATTGCCGATGTTCCCTTCTGCTTTGCCGCGCTCTATCGACCCTTGCTTGTGCTGCCGTGTCCCTTGCTCCGCTTGGTCCTTCAGGGGCTGCCGCTGTTGCTGCTGCAGGGCGTGGACTATTTTGCCTTGCCGCTCCTTCGGGAGGCGTTGATACAAACGCTGTCCCCATAGCTCCAACTCCTGCTAACGCCATATTGTATAGTGTTTCCCTTGGATCGCCTGGAGGTGGTTTAGATGCGAGGATAAAAGCATGTGTCGCCATATACCCAGCCTCTGGTGTCTTAGGGATGATGTTTCCTCTTGTATCTATCGACATAAAGGACATGTCGAGGTTTTGGACCAAATGCTCTCTTTCTGCTTCGGGTATATGTTGCAACCTTGATCTTGCTCTGTTCCGAGCCTCCCTGTGGCTATCACCCGAAGTTCTAGATTGTCGACTTAGATCTGCCTTTCTCCTGCTAGATGCAGAAGCTGCCTCCTTTCTCCTGTTTAACTCAGCTGTCTGTTTTTCCAATTCTCTAGCAGCTCGTGCGAGCCTATATTGATATGCTTGCAATTCCTCTGGCGTGGCTGTGGTGGCCATTGGTTCTGAGCCGTCCATAGCTCTCGCGGCTCTATCCCACGCTGCTTGCGGGAGTTGAACTCTGTGTCGCGGCTGTGGCCCGACGTACTTATTGCCCAGGCCTCGTCGCAGATCGGAGGGATCGACGTATGGATTTCCCAGATCGTCGAAAGCCTCAGATGTTTCCTCCTGATCATTATTTGGCTCTTCAATGGCATAAATCTGATGATATTTTGTATTCAGATCTATGTTGGGTTTGGTGACACCATCGTGGAGATTGATGAAGACCTTGCCCACTGTAATAGATTTGTCGGTGAAGTCGTAAGTGTCGACACTGCTTGAGCCATCGCTTATATATGAGTCCGCAGATGACTCAAACGACATGTCGCTGAAGATCTTGGCGAGTTTCTCTCTTGCCCTTGTGCTGACGTAGCGTGTCGATGAAGTTTCTTCTCCTCCTGATTCTGTTGACGATGTATAGCTTGAAAAATCGGAACCGACCGCCGACGATCCCGACGAAATCGGAATTTCGACACAATACGATCCTTCCTTCTCGACGCGAAAGCGAAACCTTCCGAACGTCATCTCCATAGGCTCCGCCAGATACGCATATGCATCCAAACGGGAGGGTGGGTGAGGAACAAAATCAACAGGACCAGCAGCGATCTGTTTACCTCGATCCATTGCGTTGCTTGCGGTTGATGACGTCGAAGATTTTGAACGTGCCATCGAGATCAGATCCTTACGCCTCTAGTTCCCACAGACGGCGCCAATTGACAAGGTATCAACTTGTCAATGCCTATGGATTGTAGGCTAGGGTTTAGTTGGAAGTAGAGGGCAAGTAGATCTCGAAGGTTTCAGCTGAAAAGTACTCGACGATTATGAAAACTAGGGTTTGTAATCAGTGATTCGATGCCTTCCTCGTCCCTCGACTCCCCCTTTATATAGGAGGCGGAGCCGAGGGATTCGTGTTGTACAAGTTTACAGAGTCCAGGACGGTTTCTAACTCATCCCGCCAGATTACAAATAACGCTTCCTATTACAACTCTAACTTTCCTTAATAATATCTTGGGCTTCCGAATCTTCTTATTCTTCGGGTAGTGGGCCTTCAGTAAACCCCGGGTACTATCTTCGGCAGGCCCATTTGGGATGCCTATGTCACCGGCCCCCTCCCCTTGGCCCTTCATTATATAGGTGGAACCCCCAAGTGTTGGACTACAAGTCTTCGAATAAGACCCCAACCCAAAACCTTCCATGTGTAGGGAAACCTACCCAAGGTGGGACTCCCACCTCAAGTGGGATTCCCACCCTTCCATGAGGGGGGGGTGGCCGGCCCCCTTGGTGGAGTCCACTTGGGACTCCACCCCTCTAGGGTTGGCCGGCCATGGGTGGTGGAGCCCCTTCGGGACTCCGCCTTCCAAAGTGATTTCTTCCGGACTTTTCTAGAACCTTCTAGAACCTTCCATAAATGCACCAGATCATTTTCAAACTTATAAAATGACTTCCTACATATGAATCTTATTCTCCGGACCATTCCGGAACTCCTCGTGATGTCCGGGATCCCATCCGAGACTTCGAACAAAACTTCGAACTCCATTCCATATTCAAGTTCTACTAATACGACATCAAACCTTAAGTGTGTCACCCTACGGTTCGCGAACTATGTAGACATGGTTGAGAACTCTCTCCGACCAATAACCAATAGCGGGATCTCGGAGATCCATAATGGCTCCCACATATTCAACGATGACTTAGTGATCGAATGAACCTTTCACATACGATACCAATTCCCTTTGTCACGCGATATTTTACTTGTCCGAGGTTTGATCATTGGTATCTCTCTATACATTGTTCAACCTCGTCTCCTGACAAGTACTCTTTACTCGTACCGTGGTATGTGGTCTCTTATGAACTTATTCATATGCTTGCAAGCTATTTAGATGACATTCCACCGAAAGGGCCCAGAGTATATCTATCCGTCATCGGGATGGACAAATCTCACTGTTGATCCATATGCCTCAACTCATACTTTCCGGATACTTAATCCCACCTTTATAACCACCCATTTACGCAGTGGCGTTTGATGTAATCAAAGTACCTTTCCGGTATAAGTGATTTACATGATCTCATAGTCGAAAGGACTATGTAACTATGTATCGAAAGCTTATAGCAAATAACTTAATGACGTGATCTTATGCTACGCTTAAATGGGTGTGTCCATTACATCATTCATATAATGATATAACCTTGTTATTAATAACATCCAATGTTCATGATTATAAAACTCTAATCATCTATTAATCAACAAGCTAGTTAAGAGGCTTATTAGGGACTCATTGTTGTTTACATAACACACATGTATCAATGTTTCGGTTAATACAATTATAGCATGGTATATAAACATTTATCATAAACACAAAGATATATAATAACCACTTTTATTATTGCCTCTTGGGCATATCTCCAACAAACTAAATGGCATGTTAACATCATCTCAGTTAAGTCATCTAACATGGTTTGGAAAAAAAACTATTTAGATCAAAGAACTAGAGATTGAGCACCGCTCATAATTGAAAATTTTAATGCTAGGCAGAGACTTTGTCGTCTCGCACTCAAAGCATTTTGCAATACCAGTACTGCTCAGCTTAACTTTTCAGGTGCACTGTTGGTGCTTACCCGATCTACACCTCGGTGAAAGTGGACACGATAAGTCGATCGTTAGATATCTACCTGATTGAGTAGTTTTTCTCAAGAACATGCAAGAGAATTGCGCGTCTTCTATATTAAGAAAGATGAGAATATTTTGATTACATAGATTTCAGAGGAGGCACCAACACATGCGCTAGTGCTCCAACCCACTCCACCGACTAAACTCTCTCAGACTACTCCATTTCTCCTACAACTTCACACAATTTAGCTCTCTTCCAGAGCTGCAGATCAGCATTGATCTTCCTACAAAGCTCCATTGGCATAGTGGCAAACTTATCAAAAACTCTGCTATTCCGTTTCAACCAAAGACTCCTACTGACAAGGATCACAAGGGCGTTGATTTCCTTTCGCTGATGCTTGGGCACTACCTCTGCCAGGGAAGTCCACCATATTGCCATCTCGTCATTTGTGCTCGGTGTGAATCGATGCAACATGTACTGGAGAAGAATATCAAACCAGACCTGAGGAGCAAAGGAGCATTGGAGGGTGATGTGGTTGGCAGTTTCCGGCTCCTGGCAGCACATGGCGCACTCCGATGGATGTTGCATACCCCCCTCTCCAATCTATCGGCCGTCCACATTCTGCTGTGGAGCAAAAACCATGCGTGCAGCTTGTGCAACAGGGGCGCCAGCGGACCAAAGCTCCTTCGCCGCCAACTCCTCGGTTCTGCCGGCGAAAAAAGCCTGGTAAGCCAACTTGGCAGTGTACACCCCAGAGTTTGTGAGCTTCCAAGTGATTTTGTCCTCACTTTCCACCAGGGTGATGTCTCGTACATCCCAGAGTTTGTGGTTGGCAGTTTCCCTGATTGAGTAGTCAATATTTGTCGTGCGCGGGTCTCTCATGCTTCGTCAAACATCACAGAGCAGCAAATCAGAACTTGCAGTTGCAGATCAGTTCAAAGTTGATCCCTTGAAGCACCACCCTTTTCGTCTAATCAAGGATCATTTCTCTCGAATTTTAAGAAGAGCAAGTCCTCACCTATGTATATTTCATTCAAAGTTGAGGTTTTTCAGAGTCTACAAGATAAGATCAAATATTGGAGTTTACAAGGTTTACATGAGGAGATAAATGAAAAGAAAAAAATACACCCAACAACACACGGGGAGTAGGAGAGACAAGGATATCACTTCGAGAAACCTTGGAGATAGTTGACTGATGAAAAAATCCATCCCGAGTCAAGCACCACGATCACATGGAAGACTTGCAGGATACCGGAGTAATTAAACGGCTTTGGTTAGCCGAGATCCAGCCACGAACACTACACCATCGACGTAATCGAAAAGCAACACACATTCGATACCACATGTGTCGGGGTGTGGCCAAAAGGTGTCGTGCGGCCGAGATGACACCACGACGCATATGAGCTACGGGCTAGAGTCTAAGGGCATCACACAGAAAAGACACACCATAGAGCACTCTAGGACATAGCACCCTCACCGCACGCGGGGTCGCCGCCGTAGTCGAAAAGCATAGCACCACAAGGGCAACTCTAGGGTAAGCAGGCACACGCCAACCCTTCCTCCTTGGTAGTGCTAGTAATGGCAGACAATCTTGCCACAGAGTTGTTGTGTAATTCATCTCTAGTTATTCTCCGATCCTCCGTCGTTTCCCTCCTAGGATGGGGCCTTCTCCTCCCCCGTTCATGTGAGTGTTTCTATGGATCGACGACTACAACATGACAATGCAGTGGATTCTCTCCACATTCTATGTGTGCTTCGCCGTCATCACTTGACTAGAACGGGTTCTTTTTTTGTCATCGCGCTGGAATGAAAGGAGGGGGAGGTGGCGAGCCATGCCGGGAAGGGCCGTCTCAGGTAGGAGGTGGCCGGAGGATTAGGTAGAGTAACCCTTGTGGTACTGGTCGTGTTGCTCTAAGGGAGATGTAGACATTATTCCTTGACGAATCAACCGCCTTTCCACTACTTGGACGGTGACCATCCATGTACCATGGTTAGGTTCGCCCCAGATTGAGGCGTCGTTATCAAAATGGTAGCCGGTTGAACGGTCACGAGGAGGCCATCCTTTAAACTACAAGTTGGGTCATGGCCCATCGGATATGGCGTGCAGGGTAACGATACGTTCCGATTGTCTTTTTTAGTTATCTTGTTGGATTATTGACGTGTCCGGATGTCTCTCGCACTATCTCATGCATACAACTCTTTGCTTTCCTCGGTTTGACTGTCGGCTTAAGAACTTTCTTCACCACGGGTTCATTTCGAAGGTACATTCTCCAGAAGCTTGGAACCATCATGTTTTGAAATTTCGAGCCTTCGCTAGTATATATAAGGCATTGTTTGATTCATTGTGATGCAATTTACAACAGTTTCCAAAAAAAATCTAAGGAATTGCAATCGTAAAGGACACTCATTTTCTATAGTTCCAACAAGGCTTTTGCCCAACCTTGATTTTGTTTCAGATTTAGCCGTGGATGCGGATGTGACCCCGCAGATAGGTCAGTGTCCCCTGTCTGTAGATATCGGACACGGATTGCTCTTCATTGCACTGTTGAGCAGGAACAGAGAACCGGCGACTGCAGGCGCAGCTGCGCAGGGAGGCGATATCTCCGTCAAGGCACGTATCCTGTGCACGTGTCAACTTCTCCTCTCCTGAACGACCGGTCCTATCTCGTTTTCGCTACGACGAGTCGTGCTGACATGCACGACATGTCTTCCGTATGCAGATATGTTAGCTAGCTCTGCAATCGTGTGGAGAAAGAACCGGACAAGCCACCGCATGCATCAGTCCAACAAAACAAACCAAAATTTCAGGTAGTAGTTTTCGGTAATGTCTAGTAAAGAAGTGTTTTCACTGTATTCTGAAAAGATAACTCGATGTTCTTCCTGTTCCAACGAGCATCAGATTGAGCCAATCTGTACGAGTGTTCAAGCCTTTATGTGCTAGAGTGAAAATCCTAGATCTGCTTTTCACTTGTTGTTGGCAATGGCGGTCCCTTTACTTGTTTAAACCATTGTTTCTTTGGAGTAAAAATCTATGATCCGATGATGGTGTTTCACGCACTGTACTTTTCTTAGAGACGTCGCTTTTAGAGAGCTTGGAGCTCAGGTATATTTCTTTTATCGAAAAATAAAACGGAGAAATATGAAAGCGGCTGGATAGAGGGAGGGAGTCTGGTTTTGTTTGCCCGCAGCTGCACGGGCAGAACTGACAAAACCCGGGGGTGAAGTAAGCAGCAATGCGGCCTGCAGGGCCACAGCTAGAGCTAGGTGGTAGCTAGCCGTTCCCCTCTACGTAGCCTCGGAACTCGGAGCCCATCGGTGGGCTTTTCGGATGGAAGGATAGCGATGGGTCTGGAAAAGCCAACGTGCCGACGCGCCCGACACCCCCAACGCCAGGAGGCATCGCCAAGGCCAGCGGCACCTCCCGGCCTACACGAGCAGATTATTAACAAGACGCGCGCGCACATGCTTCTCCACTTAGCATGGAGTAGCGCCTCTGCTGCCTCCCGTTCCGCCACAGCTCCCTCACTCACTCACTCCCTCGCACGCGCATCCCATATATAAATTTCGCTTCAGAAGCTCGGCCGTGGTGTACAGTCCCGGTCCTCTACAGCTGATCTCTGCGCGGCGGTGCCGGTGCGCCGCCCGAGTCCGGCGCGCGGACGTCTCGGCGGATTCTCCGGCCGGCGCTGGAGCTGGAGCTTCAGGAGGAGGTACGTACGCACTCTCTTTGCTCTGCATCTCTGGTATCGGTGTCATCATGCGGCCCCGATCACTGTTCTGGCGCCGCCGTTTCATGTTTGGGATCGACCGGAACGGAGAGGGGATTCATGGTGATTATCATCATGTTCTTGTAGTGCTTATTTCCTAGCGGTAATCTTAAGTCGCCTTGGTGCTGCTTGCAGCCAGGGATTCGATGGAATACCATATTACGATTGCATCGTCACATCGTCTGAATTCTTTGAAATTTTTGAACAAGCAGCCAATCTTGTGCTTTGCCTGCATGCGTTGTGTTGTTCTCTTCTTCTTCATCGTTAGCTGCAGGATCCTTTTCGCTCCGCGCCGTACCAGGCCGGCCGGCCGGCCGGGCATGGCTGGTGACAACAACTGACATTGCTCCGGTATTGATATGACCCGTCGGATCGCTTGCTGGAGAAAAGTTCATGTCTATCTTCCGTCGCACTCTTGTCTGATTTTCTTTCTCAGACAGACTATGTCTGATTTTATCCTGAACACTCTATGTGATTAGCATATGTCGGCACTTGGCCCACCAGTGTATGGGCCTCTAGTGGGCCCACCGGTGCATGACATTCTGGGCCTAGATTCCTTCTAGATGGTCCAGGCCCTAAAATAAAAATAAAACGTAGACCCGCATTTTCGATGTCGGCCTTCTTCTGCCTCACGTGCATGACTCGGGCCTTCAGCTCTTCTTTTTTTTCAACTGTTGAAACAAACAAAATCCTCTGTCTGGGAAAAAGATAGCCCGAGAGAAGAAAAATAGTAGTAGCTCATTGTTTTGTCACCTTCTATCTGAATTCAAGGGCATCGTGCCGTAAGACAAGTTGTTTTGCAACACCCAGGAAGACAAACACGGTGTGATCTGGGTAGCTGTAGTACGCGGCCACACACGGTCCATATGACCATGTATATCCTTGTTTCTCACGCTAACGTGAGTCGGCAGAGTGAGGTGTCTTGGCGGCCGCCACTGTCGGCTAGCTACTGAAGTACTGAACCCTGAAGGAACCCCGCACACAGAGTCAAATCCACGAGCTCCTCACGTATCAGGCTATTTTAGCTCACGGCCGGCTGGGTTTGGCGATAGATACCCTATCTATCTAGCTCTATCCCGCACGAGCGAGCCCTAGAAGAAAATTGGCACGACTCCTCGCCGATGCACGGCGCGGCCGAAATCGTTTCGTAAGCCGTGCTAGCGCGTAGCGCGTCACCGGTTCGGCCGCGCGCGGCCATATCAGGGCGTGCTCACACAACTCTGAAGCATGTACACGCCAAAAACCCGTGTGCAAATTTGGCCACAAGTGCTTGCCAGTGTATATCTAGATGTACTCTGCACCGTGCTATCACACGTACTATGTTTGTTGCGAGAAATAAGTGAAAGGCTTTCACCCCTGAAAACGAAAATAGATCTAGACTGTTATCTAGATGTACTCCCTCCCTTCCACGAAGATTGTGTGAGGTTTGTCAAAATTTAGATGTATCTAGATTATATTTAGTGTCTAGATACATTCAAGTTTTGACAAATCTCAAACAATCTTCTTGGGACTAAGGGAATGTGTCTTATTAGTCCGCAAGCAACATCCGTGGCTCGCATCTCGTCCGATCTTACCCATTACACGTACTTATACCCGTCAATGGGTATAAGTTCTTTTTTTTAACCACCTCCCGATATGGTAAAGGGTACTCGAGGCTAAAAATACCAGTGTTTAAACAACACATCAAACTGAAAATACTTTAAGAAGCATGTAACTAAAGTTCAAAAACTATCATGCTATCCCGGCCATATAGCGTTCTATACAAGATTCGGAGCACTCTTGCTAGTGTTATGCACTTTTAGCGCTGAATAGAAACTTCCGCTAATAGCTAAAAGTTGGGCAAGAAGAATATTGCTATTCATCATCCAAAAATTTCAAAGATTTGCATTTGAAAGCAGATGGACCTAGTCATGTAATATTGAAAGCAGGTGGACCTAGTTATGTAATATGCACTTATGCGCTTATTTTATTGCAATAATCATTACGGTTGTTCCGTACAAATTTATATATTTAAATCATTAAATTATTGTTGGTATTCTTTCGATGATATGGATAAATGATACCTAAGTTTTCGGAAAGTTTTCTAGTTTTCATGAAAACTCTAAATGACTTAGCTTTACTATAGCGAAGCTATAGCTTCCTTAGTGTTTGGAAAATATCGCCACTAAGAAGCATAACCCGCTATTTCGAACTTTGCACGCTGCCATAGTTTATAAATAACACCGCGTTATAAACATCAACATATAGGTGTGAGCGTCAACATATTACAAACAAAAACACATCCACATAAAACCAACATTTATCCATAAATAGCAACACGGACGGGTGTGGTCATGTAAATAAGATATGGACTAGGGTTGTCCCGGCACGGGAGGTGGAGGTAAGCCATCCTAAATAGGGGATAGTCCTAACTAGCTACCAGCGAACGTTATCGTGCGAATTGGAAGCACAAGTTTTCGTCTAGCTACATGAATACGTGGTTGCGAGAAAAATTAAGTACGTCAGAATATTATGGAGGCGTATAGTTTGGTTTTGGTCAGTTCGATTATGCACAACCCTACTTTTCAACGCTGCAAATAGGGTGATATGAATTTCAAAAATATATAAAGCAATAAGAAAAAACTAATATTAGCACTATTCTTCAACCAGTTACATTTTTTTTGTGAAATTCACGTAGATACTAATAAATACGTGCATACACTTAGACCATATAAACGCACGCATACACCTTACCTGTATGTGTACCTCTGAGAGGTTGAGTCCAAAAAACTGATCCGATGTGTCTTAGGATGGCTTTGCACTATTTGGTACCAGTGACTTGATGATAAATCCGACTGAAATTGGATTATTATCTTAAACACTTCAACATGCTTCAAGTAACATTTCAACAAGTACAAAAGGCTAGATATGTTGGATTATTAGGCAATTTTCGTGTGAGTTTAATTACCGAAATCAACATTACAGATGCACAAGCATACTTAACCATACACATCAGACTAAGCACATGCATCAGATCTGAACATGGAACAAGTAGCAGTGCAGGGTAGGAGAGGAAAAGCACGTACATCGCGACCGGGAAGGTCGCACCACCACAGCGACACCACCACCACCATGGGTATTGTTGATGTCGCCCATGGTGTAGTCGGATCTGTCGATGAAGCGGCCGGGTCGTCGAAGAAGAAGACGAACGAGTAGCGAGCGATCGCGCCGAGACGCTCCCCAAAAACCTTATCGCCCGTCTCCCGGTGCGGGATCTCAACGGACGGAGTTTCGGAGGCTGCTCTCCCGGACGGCTGTGCACGCGATCGCCGGGATGGGGAAGACTAGAGAGTAACACAGCAAAAGGAACTTCACGAGAGAGAGAGAGATCTAAGAGCACTGTTTCCAGATCTGATCGTCTCCTTGTATAGCCTGGGAGGAAGCCGACCCGACCGCGTTGACACGCGTAGGAAGCCAGGGACACGCGGCGAGCATGCACATGCAGGCCGACACGTACCCAACACAGTTGGTGCACCAAGCAAAAATTTAGGCTTCCTTGAGTGTGTCTCGAACTCGAACTCGAGTCACGAAACGCGACGTGCGTGCGTGCCGTGCCGTGCCGTGCCGTGCCGTGCCGTGCCATGCCGAGCCGAGACGGGCGGGCGGAGGAGGAGGAGTGCGCGAGGGCTCTTTCTATTCTCACTCACTTGGAATGACTAGAACAGCAGCCCTTATATACCACTCCAACTCTCTCCCAACTAGCAATGTGGGACTAAACTTTGTCCCCCAAGGCTATCCCAAGCTGCCAACGTGATGGGCCTTGAGATTTCAGGAATTGTAGACTATATGGGCTGCCTTATCGGGCTGCGGCCCATCTACATTCAACAATCCCCCACCGGATCTCATATGCACATCGAGATGACACATTAGTTCCATTCACCTGTTTGATATACACACTTCGGTGGAGGCTGTTAAGTTGAACTTCCACTTAGGCAAGGTGCTACGCTTGACTACAAGCTGAACAATGGACTATGCCTTGAATTGTCAGTCTTTGTGCAGCAAGTTTCGCTCAATGCCGGCACGGTACTAGGCTACCATAGCCTTCCCCTCGGGTGGAGCTTATAAGTCATACTCCTCGGCCTTTCATGAGCTTACTAGAGATTCACCCAAATCTCCCACACTATGACCAGTAGTGTCACTCATATAGGTGTGTTCTTCAAAGATCGCCCTGTAGGACAGCGTCTTCGCTCATTAAGAGCCGCTCAGAACACATTAAGACATTGTCAACCTGCCTTACAGTAGCTATGAGAGAATTGCATCTGCAGCGGAGTGGGAGTATGATATTTTCTCTCAACTCAGTTACTCCGGTTTGTTTTCCCAGGTCCTACTTCACGGAATTTCCGATCACATAGGTTGGGTTACCCCCTCGGCAACTCAAGTGGGTCTCAAACCCATCTCCATCGATGCAAGGTCTATCATGTTTCTTGATAGTCCTTTTGTGAAAGGATCTGCCAGATTTTTAGCACTTTGGACATAATCCAATGCTATCACTCCGGAGTTCTTCGGTTTTACGACGGACTTCAATCTCCTCTTGATATGTTTGGAACTTTTCATATTATCCTTAGAACTTTTCACTTTGATAATCACTGTTTGATTATCACAGTTCATGAGGATAGCCGGTATTGGTTTTTCAACCATAGGCAAGTCCATCAAGAGCTCACGAAGCCATTCTGCTTCGACGAGTAGTTGTATCTAATGCTGTGAGTTCTGCTTCCATAGTTGACCTCGTTAAGATGGTGCGCTTGCAAGACTTCCAGGAAACGAGCGCCACCACCAAGAGTGAAAACATATCCACTTGTGGCCTTCATTTTAGCATCGAAATCCAATTGGAATCACTATACCCTTCAAGTCCTCTTGGATACCGGTATAATGAATTCCATAACTCATGGTTCCCTTTAGATAGCGCATCACTCTCTTAAGAGCATGCCAATGATCATCTCCCGGGTTGGCCACAAACCGGCTAAGTTTGCATACAGCAAACGAGATATCAGGCCTCGTAGCGCAAGCTAAATACATGAGTGAACCAATGATTTGAGAGAATCTCAATTGATCTTTAGTTGCCTTTTCATTCTTTCGAAGCAAGACACTAGGATCATAAGGTGTGAGAGAAGATTTGCAATCAGCATAACCAAATCTGCTCAACACCTTCTCAACATAATGAGATTGCACAAGTGTAATCCCATTATTCTCATCTCTCAATAACTTGATGTTCAATATAACATCAGCTTCTCCAAGATCTTTCATCTCGAAACACTCGAGATAGGAAGGTTTTTACCTCCTCAATCACTTTGAGACTTGTCCCAAAAATTAGTATGTCATCCACATACAAGCATAGGACAACTCCCTCACCCCCACCATGGCGGTAGTACACACATTTGTCGGCTTCATTAACAACAAAGCCCACAGATGTCAAAGTTCTTTCAAACTTCTCATGCCATTGTTTGGGTGCTTGTTTAAGTCCATACAAAGATTTCTTCAATTTACACACCATTCTTTCTTGACCTTGTAGTACAAAACCATCGAGACTTGTTCCATGTAAATTTCCTCGTCCAACTCTCCATTTAGGAAAGCCGTCTTAACGTCCATTTGATGAACGAGAAGACCGTGTGAGGCAGCCAATGACGGTAGTACTCGAATTGTGGTCAATCTCGCAACGGGTGAGTAGGTATCGAAGAAATCTTCGCCTTCCTTTTGGGTATAGCCTTTGGCTACAAGCCGAGCTTTGTACTTCTCAATAGTACCATCAGCTCGAAGCTTCTTCTTAAATACCCATTTACATCCTACGAGGTTTGCACCCATAAGGACGCTCGGTTAACTCCCACGTTCCATTAGCCAAGATGGAATCCATCTCGCTTTGAACGGCTTCCTTCCGGTAGTACTGCATCGGGAGATGCGAGAGCTTCGAAATGGTAGTGGGAGTATCATCCACAAGATATACAATGAAATCATTACCAAAAGACTTTGCAGTCCTTTGTCTCTTACTCCTTGCGGGAGCTTCATTGTCATCTTCATCAGAATCTGAACTCTCATCATCAGATTCCTCATCAGACTCCATAGGAGTTTCATGTATTGGATCAGATTCCCAACTAGACATACCATGCATATCTCTCATAGGAAATATATCCTCAAAGAATGTAGCATCTCTTGATTCAAAGATGGTGCCAACATTCATGTCATCCACTCCAGATTTCACCACAAGAAATCTATAAGCAATGCTATGGGCAGCATAGCCAAGAAAGACACAGTCCACGGTTTTTGGTCCAAGCTTTCGCTTTTTGGTGATTAGCAAATTCACTTTAGTCAAACAGCCCCAAGTTCGTAGGTAGGAGAGTGTTGATCTTTTCTTTTCCCACTCCTCATAGGGGGTAATCTCTTTATTCTTGGTTGGAACACGATTTAGGACATGACACGAAGTCAATATAGCCTCCCCCACCATTCCTTGGATAAACCCGAAACATCTAGCATGGCATTAACCAAATCTGTTAGAGTACGGTTTTTCCTTTCCGCAATCCCATTGGATTGTGGGGAATTGGGAGGCGTCCTCTCATGGATTATACCATGTTCCGCACAGAATAAATTGAACTCATTAGAAAAGTACTCTCCTCCACGATCGGACCGAACCCTTTTTATCTTTCTTTCAAGTTGATTCTCAACTTCAGCCTTATAGATTTTAAAGAAATCAAGAGTCTCATCTTTAGTTTTCAGTAGATACACATAACAGTATCTAGTGGAATCATCAATCAAAGTCATGAAATATTTCTTTCCACCTCTTGTCAACTCACCATTCATCTCACATAGATCTGAATGTATGAGCTCTAGTGGTGCCAAGTTTCTTTCCTTCGCAGGCTTGTGAGGCTTGCGAGGCTGCTTTGCTTGCACACAAGCATGACACTTAGAGCCTTTGACAAAGGTGAATTTCGGAATTAAACTCATATCGGCAAGCCGCGTCATACAACCGAAATTAACATGACAAAGTCGTGAATGCCAAACATTAGTTTCATTAACACTAGTGCTTACATGGTTCACAATATTATCACAGAAGTCTTCTAGAGAGAAACGCAACATTCCCTCACACTCATATCTCTTTCCAACAAAAGTTCCATACTTAGACAGTACAACTTTATTGGACTCAAACACCAACTTAAACCCATCTTTCATAAGACGGGAGCCGCTAACGAGATTCTTCTTGATAGAAGGGACATGCAGCACGTTCCTCAGTTGCACGATCTTTCCCGAAGTAAACTTCAGATCTACCGTGCCAACACCGTGAACAGTAGCATGTAACCCATTCCCCATCATTCGCGAGGAACCTCGGGCACGATAAGAGGTAAACATGGAGATATCGGCACACACATGAACATTGGCACTTGTATCAACCCACCATTCCGTGGCTGAAACACCGAAAGAACGATGAGGTAACATATTACCATACCCTGTAGTTCCTTCCTCTGTGTTGCTAATGATCATGTTGACGGAATTTGAGTTCAGTCCGGCTGACATTTCTTTCCTTTGCGTTGTGGACAACGATTGGCCCAATGGCCGGTCTCGCCACACACCCGGCAAGGATCTTTCTTCTCCGTTTTCCCTTTCTTCTTGAAGTTGGTAGTACGGGAGAGTCCCTTATTCTTTCCCTTGGACTTGTGGGCATTTTTACGCACCATATTGGCGGCGGAACGTCCCTCGGTTCCTCCGGTGTGTTTGTCTTTTGCCCTCGCCTTCTCCTCAACATCCGGAGAGCCCATGATATTCTCAACGAGAAAACTCATGCCTGCGATGTTTCGAGGAAGTGGCAAAGTTCCTCCATGAAGGGGAGCTTAGCGACAATGCATCCCGTGACAAACTTGTCCGGTAGCACACACTTGAGGAGCTCGAGTTCCTTTGCCATGATACGTATCTCATGAGCCTGTTCTACTACGGATCGGTTCTCAACCATTCACGTAGTCATTGAAGCTGCTCCATAGCATACGAGTTCACCTCCGGCATCGGCGGCACCAAACTTAGCGTCCAGTGCATCCCACGAGTTCCTTCCCATTTCGTATGTGCGAGATAAGCATCAACCAACTTGTCTCCAAGCACACTTAGGACGGCACCCACAAAGATTACGGTGGCATCCCCGAACGCTTTATCCTCTTCGGGAGTAAGCGGACCTCGCGGGAGTACCTTCCGCAACTCGATGCACGCCCATAGAAGTGAGCCACAAGAGGGTCTTACTCTGCCATCTCTTGAAATGAGAACCAGTAAACGGGCTCGGTTTAAGCGCGGCGACAAAACCGAGACGGTGAAAATTGCCTAAGCATATAAGGTTTTTGGATTGTTGGATTATTAGGCAATTTCCGTGTGAGTTTAATTACCGAAATCAACATTACGGATGCACAAGCATACTTAACCATACACATCGGACTAAGCACATGCATCAGATCCGAACATGGAACAAGTAGCGATGCAGGGTAGGAGAGGAAAAGCACGTACATCGCGACCGGGAAGGTCGCACCAGCAGCAACACCACCACCACCATGGGTATTGTTGATGTCGCCCATGGTGTAGTCGGATCTGTCGATGAAGCAGCCGGGTCGTCGAAGAAGAAGACGAACAGATAGCGAGCGATCGCGCCGAGACGCTCCCCAAAAACCTTATCGCCCGTCTCCCGGTGCAGGATCTCAACGGACGGAGTTTCGGAGGCCTGCTCTCCCGGACGGCTGTGCACGCAGTCGCCGGGATGGGGAAGACTAGAGAGTAACACAGCAAAAGGAACTTCACGAGAGAGAGAGAGAGATCTAAGAGCACTGTTTCCAGATCTGATCGTCTCCTTGTATAGCCTGGGAGGAAGCCGACCCGACCGCGTTGACACGCGTAGGAAGCCAGGGACACGCGGCGAGCATGCACATGCAGGCCGACACGTACCCAACAAAGTTTGTGCACCAAGCAAAAATTTAGGCTTCCTTGAGTGTGTCTCGAACTCGAACTCGAGTCACGAAACGCGACGTGCGTGCGTGACGTGTCGTGCCGAGCCGAGACGGGCGGGCGGAGGAGGAGGAGTGCGCGAGGGCTCTTTCTATTCTCACTCACTTGGAATGACTAGAACAACAGCCCTTATATACCACTCCAACTCTCTCCCAACTAGCAATGTGGGACTAAACTTTGTCCCCCAAGGCTATCCCAAGCTGCCAACGTGATGGGCCTTGAGATTTCAGGAATTGTAGACTATATGGGCTGCCTTCTCGGGCTGCAGCCCATCTACATTCAACAATCCCCCACCAGATCTCATATGCACATCAGATGACACATTAGTTCCATTCACTGTTTGATATACCTGCACTTCGGTGGAGACTGTTAAGTTGAACTTCCACTTAGGCAAGGTGCTACGCTTGACTACAACTGAACAATGGACTATGCCTTGAATTGTCAGTCTTTGTGCAGCAAGTTTCGCTCAATGCCGGCACGGTACTAGGCTACCATAGCCTTCCCCTCGGGTGGAGCTTATAAGTCATACTCCTCGGCCTTTCATGAGCTTACTAGAGATTCACCCAAATCTCCCACACTATGACCGGTAGTGTCACTCATATAGGTGTGTTCTTCAAAGATCGCCCTGTAGGACGGCGTCTTCGCTCATTAAGAGCCGCTCGGAACACATTAAGACATTGTCAACCTCGCCTTACAGTAGCTATGAGAGAATTGCATCTGCAGCGGAGTGGGAGTATGATATTTTCTCTCAACTCAGTTACTCCGGTTTGTTTTCCCAGGTCCTACTTCACGGAATTTCCGATCACATAGGTTGGGTTACCCCCTCGGCAACTCAAGTGGGTCTCAAACCCATCTCCATCGATGCAAGGTCTATCATGTTTCTTGATAGTCCTTTTGTGAAAGGATCTGCCATATTTTTAGCACTTTGGACATAATCCAATGCTATCACTCCGGAGTTCTTCAGTTTTCTGACAGACTTCAATCTCCTCTTGATATGTTTGGAACTTTTCATATTATCCTTAGAACTTTTCACTTTGATAATCACAGTTTGATTATCACGAGTTCATGAGGATAGCCGGTATTGGTTTTTCAACCATAGGCAAGTCCATCAAGAGCTCACGAAGCCATTCCGCTTCGACAGTAGCTGTATCTAATGCCGTGAGTTCTGCTTCCATAGTTGACCTCGTTAAGATGGTCTGCTTGCAAGACTTCCAGGAACGAGCGCCACCACCAAGAGTGAAAACATATCCACTTGTGGCCTTCATTTTAGCATCGAAATCCAATTGGAATCACTATACCCTTCAAGTCCTCTTGGATACCCGGTATAATGAATTCCATAACTCATGGTTCCCTTTAGATAGCGCATCACTCTCTCAAGAGCATGCCAATGATCATCTCCGGGTTGGCCACAAACCGGCTAAGTTTGCATACAGCAAACGAGATATCGAGCCTCGTAGCGCAAGCTAAATACATGAGTGAACCAATGATTTGAGAGTATCTCAATTGATCTTTAGTTGCCTTTTCATTCTTTCGAAGCAAGACACTAGGATCATAAGGTGTGAGAGAAGATTTGCAATCAGCATAACCAAATCTGCTCAACACCTTCTCAACATAATGAGATTGCACAAGTGTAATCCCATTATTCTCATCTCTCAATAACTTGATGTTCAATATAACATCAGCTTCTCCAAGATCTTTCATCTCGAAACACTGAGATAGGAAGGTTTTTACCTCCTCAATCACTTTGAGACTTGTCCCAAAAATTAGTATGTCATCCACATACAAGCATAGGACAACTCCCTCACCCCCACCATGGCGGTAGTACACACATTTGTCGGCTTCATTAACAACAAAGCCCACGGATGTCAAAGTTCTTTCAAACATCTCATGCCATTGTTTGGGTGCTTGTTTAAGTCCATACAAAGATTTCTTTAATTTACACACCATTCTTTCTTGACCTTGTAGTACAAAACCATCGAGTCTGTTCCATGTAAATTTCCTCGTCCAACTCTCCATTTAGGAAAGCCGTCTTAACGTCCATTTGATGAACGAGAAGACCGTGTGAGGCAGCCAATGACGAGTAGTACTCGAATGGTGGTCAATCTCGCCACAGGTGAGTAGGTATCGAAGAAATCTTCGCCTTCCTTTTGGGTATAGCCTTTGGCTACAAGCCGAGCTTTGTACTTCTCAATAGTACCATCAGCTCGAAGCTTCTTCTTAAATACCCATTTACATCCTACGAGGTTTGCACCCATAAGGACGCTCGGTTAACTCCCACGTTCCATTAGCCAAGATGGAATCCATCTCGCTTTGAACCGCTTCCTTCCAGTGAGTCTGCATCAGGAGATGCGAGAGCTTCTGAAATGGTAGTGGGAGTATCATCCACAAGATATACAATGAAATCATTACCAAAAGACTTTGCAGTCCTTTGTCTCTTACTCCTTGCGGGAGCTTCATTGTCATCTTCATCAGAATCTGAACTCTCATCATCATATTCCTCATCAGACTCCATAGGAGTTTCATGTATTGGATCAGATTCCCAACTAGACATGCCATGCATATCTCTCATAGGAAATATATCCTCAAAGAATGTAGCATCTCTTGATTCAAAGATGGTGCCAACATTCATGTCATCCACTCCAGATTTCACCACAAGAAATCTATAAGCAATGCTATGGGCAGCATAGCCAAGAAAGACACAGTCCACGGTTTTTGGTCCAAGCTTTCGCTTTTTGGTGATTAGCAAATTCACTTTAGCCAAACAGCCCCAAGTTCGTAGGTAGGAGAGTGTTGATCTTTTCTTTTCCCACTCCTCATAGGGGGTAATCTCTTTATTCTTGGTTGGAACACGATTTAGGACATGACACGAAGTCAATATAGCCTCCCCCCACCATTCCTTGGATAAACCCGAAACATCTAACATGGCATTAACCAAATCTGTTAGAGTACGGTTTTTCCTTTCCGCAATCCCATTGGATTGTGGGGAATTGGGAGGCGTCCTCTCATGGATTATACCATGTTCCGCATGTAATAAATTGAACTCATTAGAAAAGTACTCTCCTCCACGATCGGACCGAACCCTTTTTATCTTTCTTTCAAGTTGATTCTCAACTTCAGCCTTATAGATTTTAAAGAAATCAAGAGTCTCATCTTTAGTTTTCAGGAGATACACATAACAGTATCTAGTGGAATCATCAATCAAAGTCATGAAATATTTCTTTCCACCTCTTGTCAACTCACCATTCATCTCACATAGATCTGAATGTATGAGCTCTAGTGGTGCCAAGTTTCTTTCCTTCGCAGGCTTGTGAGGCTTGCGAGGCTGCTTTGCTTGCACACAAGCATGACACTTAGAGCCTTTGACAAAGGTGAATTTCGAATTAAACTCATATCAGCAAGCCGCGTCATACAACCAAAATTAACATGACAAAGTCGTGAATGCCAAACATTAGTTTCATTAACACTAGTGCTTACATGGTTCACAACATTATCACAGAAGTCTTCTAGAGAGAAACGCAACATTCCCTCACACTCATATCTCTTTCCAACAAAAGTTCCATACTTAGACAGTACAACTTTATTGGACTCAAACACCAACTTAAACCCATCTTTCATAAGACGGGAGCCACTAACGAGATTCTTCTTGATAGAAGGGACATGCAGCACGTTCTTCAGTTGCACGATCTTTCCCGAAGTAAACTTCAGATCTACCGTGCCAACACCACGAACAGTAGCATGTAACCCATTCCCCATCATTACTGAGGAACCTCGGGCCTGATAAGAGGTAAACATGGAGATGTCAGCACACACATGAACATTAGCACTGTATCAACCCACCATTCCGTGGGCTGAAACACCGAAAGAACAAGAGGTAACATATTACCATACCCCGTAGTTCCTTCCTCTCGTGTTGCCAATGACCATGTCGACAGAATTTGAGTTCTGTCCAGCCGACATTTCTTTCCTTTGCGTTGTGGACAACGATTGGCCCAATGGCCGGTCTCGCCACACACCCAAGCAAGGATCTTTCTTCTCCGTTTTCCCTTTCTTCTTGAAGTTGGTAGTCTGGGAGACTCCCTTATTCTTTCCCTTGGACTTGTGGGCATTTTTCTGCACCATATTGGCAGCAGAACGTCCCTCGGTTCCTCCAGTGTGTTTGTCTTTTGCCCTCGCCTTCTCCTCAACATCCAGAGAGCCCATGATATTCTCAACAGAAAACTCATGCCTCTGATGTTTCAGGGAAGTGGCAAAGTTCCTCCATGAAGGGGGAAGCTTAGCGACAATGCATCCCGCGACAAACTTGTCCGGTAGCACACACTTGAGGAGCTCGAGTTCCTTTGCCATGATCTGTATCTCATGAGCCTGTTCTACTACAGATCGGTTCTCAACCATTCTGTAGTCATTGAACTGCTCCATAGCATACGGCTCACCTCCGGCATCGGCAGACACCAAACTTAGCGTCCAGTGCATCCCACGGTTCCTTCCCATTTCGTATGTGCAGATAAGCATCAACCAACTTGTCTCCAAGCACACTT
The DNA here is from genome assembly GCF_022539505.1 of Lolium rigidum. NCBI lineage: Eukaryota > Viridiplantae > Streptophyta > Magnoliopsida > Poales > Poaceae > Lolium > Lolium rigidum. The sequence goes on from NC_061513.1 coordinate 76,911,438, forward strand.
AGGACGGCACCCACAAAGATTACGGTGGCATCCCCGAACGCTTTATCCTCTTCAGGAGTAAGCGGACCTCTGGGAATACCTTCCGCAACTCGGTGCACGCCCATAGAAGTGAGCCACAAGAGGGTCTTACTCTGCCATCTCTTGAAATGAGAACCCGTAAACGGGCTCGGTTTAAGCGCAGCAGCAAAACCAGACGGTGAAAATTGCCTAAGCATATAAGGTTTTTGGATTGTTGGATTATTAGGCAATTTCCGTGTGAGTTTAATTACCGAAATCAACATTACAGATGCACAAGCATACTTAACCATACACATCAGACTAAGCACATGCATCAGATCTGAACATGGAACAAGTAGCAGTGCAAGGTAGGAGAGGAAAAGCACGTACATCGCGACCGGGAAGGTCGCACCAGCAGCAGCACCACCACCACCATGGGTATTGTTGATGTCGCCCATGGTGTAGTCGGATCTGTCGATGAAGCAGCCGGGTCGTCGAAGAAGAAGACGAACGAGTAGCGAGCAGTCGCGCCGAGACGCTCCCCAAAAACCTTATCGCCCGTCTCCCGGTGCAGGATCTCAACGGACGGAGTTTCGGAGGCCTGCTCTCCCGGACGGCTGTGCACGCAGTCGCCGGGATGGGGAAGACTAGAGAGTAGCACAGCAAAAGGAACTTCACGAGAGAGAGAGAGATCTAAGAGCACTGTTTCCAGATCTGATCGTCTCCTTGTATAGCCTGGGAGGAAGCCGACCCGACCGCGTTGACACGCGTAGGAAGCCAGGGACACGCGGCGAGCATGCACATGCAGGTCGACACGTACCCAACACAGTTGGTGCACCAAGCAAAAATTTAGGCTTCCTTGAGTGTGTCTCGAACTCGAACTCGAGTCACGAAACGCGACGTGCGTGCGTGACGTGCGACGTGCCGAGCCGAGACGGGCGGGCGGAGGAGGAGGAGTGCGCGAGGGCTCTCTTCTATTCTCACTCACTTGGAATGACTAGAACAGCAGCCCTTATATACCACTCCAACTCTCTCCCAACTAGCAATGTGGGACTAAACTTTGTCCCCCAAGGCTATCCCAAGCTGCCAACGTGATGGGCCTTGAGATTTCAGGAATTGTAGACTATATGGGCTGCCTTACTGGGCTGCAGCCCATCTACATTCAACAATCCCCCACCAGATCTCATATGCACATCAGATGACACATTAGTTCCATTTACTGTTTAATATACCCGCACTTCAGTGGAGACTGTTAAGTTGAACTTCCACTTAGGCAAGGTGCTACGCTTGACTACAACCGAACAATGGACTATGCCTTGAATTGTCAGTCTTTGTGCAGCAAGTTTCGCTCAATGCCGGCACGGTACTAGGCTACCATAGCCTTCCCCTCGGGTGGAGCTTATAAGTCATACTCCTCGGCCTTTCATGAGCTTACTAGAGATTCACCCAAATCTCCCACACTATGACCAGTAGTGTCACTCATATAGGTGTGTTCTTCAAAAGATCGCCCTGTAGGACGGCGTCTTCGCTCATTAAGAGCCGCTCAGAACACATTAAGACATTGTCAACCTGCCTTACAGTAGCTATGAGAGAATTGCATCTGCAGCGGAGTGGGAGTATTAAATTTTCTCTCAACTCGCTTACTCCGGTTTGTTTTCCCAGGTCCTACTTCACGGAATTTCCGATCACATAGGTTGGGTTACCCCTCGGCAACTCAAGTGGGTCTCAAACCCATCTCCATCGATGCAAGGTCTATCATGTTTCTTGATAGTCCTTTTGTGAAAGGATCTCGCCATATTTTTAGCACTTTGGACATAATCCAATGATATCACTCCGGAGTTCTTCAGCTTTCTGACAGACTTCAATCTCCTCTTGATATGTTTGGAACTTTTCATATTATCCTTAGAACTTTTCACTTTGATAATCACAGTTTGATTATCACAGCTCATGAGGATAGCCGGTATTGGTTTTTCAACCATAGGCAAGTCCATCAAGAGCTCACGAAGCCATTCCGCTTCGACAGTAGAGCTGTATCTAATGCTCGTGAGTTCTGCTTCCATAGTTGACCTCGTTAAGATGGTCCGCTTGCAAGACTTCCAGAAACAGCGCCACCACCAAGAGTGAAAACATATCCACTTGTGGCTTTCATTTTAGCATCGTAAATCCAATTGGAATCACTATACCCTTCAAGTCCTCTTGGATACCCGGTATAATGAATTCCATAACTCATGGTTCCCTTTAGATAGCGCATCACTCTCTCAAGAGCATGCCAATGATCATCTCCCGGGTTGGCCACAAACCGGCTAAGTTTGCATACAAGCAAACGAGATATCGAGCCTCGTAGCGCAAGCTAAATACATGAGTGAACCAATGATTTGAGAGTATCTCAATTGATCTTTAGTTGCCTTTTCATTCTTTCGAAGCAAGACACTAGGATCATAAGGTGTGAGAGAAGATTTGCAATCAGCATAACCAAATCTGCTCAACACCTTCTCAACATAATGAGATTGCACAAGTGTAATCCCATTATTCTCATCTCTCAATAACTTGATGTTCAATATAACATCAGCTTCTCCAAGATCTTTCATCTCGAAACACTGAGATAAGAAGGTTTTTACCTCCTCAATCACTTTGAGACTTGTCCCAAAAATTAGTATGTCATCCACATACAAGCATAGGACAACTCCCTCACCCCCACCATGGCGGTAGTACACACATTTGTCGGCTTCATTAACAACAAAGCCCACGGATGTCAAAGTTCTTTCAAACTTCTCATGCCATTGTTTGGGTGCTTGTTTAAGTCCATACAAAGATTTCTTTAATTTACACACCTTTCTTTCTTGACCTTGCAGTACGAAACCATCAGGCTGTTCCATGTAAATTTCCTCGTCCAACTCTCCATTTAGGAAAGCCGTCTTAACGTCCATTTGATGAACGAGAAGACCGTGTGAGGCAGCCAATGACGGTAGTACTCGAATTGTGGTCAATCTCGCCACAGGTGAGTAGGTATCGAATAAATCTTCGCCTTCCTTTTGGGTATAGCCTTTGGCTACAAGCCGAGCTTTGTATTTCTCAATAGTACCATCAGCTCGAAGTTTCTTCTTAAATACCATTTACATCCTACAGTTTTGCACCCATAAGAACGCTTAACTCCCACATTACATTAGCCAAGATGGAATCCATCTCGTTTTGAACCGTTTCCTTTCAATAGTCCGCACCAGGAGATGCGAGAGCTTATGAAATGCTAGTGGGAGTATCATCCACAAGATACACAATGAAATCATTACCAAAAGACTTTGCAGTCCTTTGTCTCTTACTCCTTGTGGGAGCTTCATTGTCATCTTCATCGGAATCTGAACTCTCATCATCATATTTCTCATCAGACTCCATAGGAGTTTCATGTATTGGATCAGATTCCCAACTAGACATGCCATGCATATCTCTCATAGGAAATATATCCTCAAAGAATGTAGCATCTCTTGATTCAAAGATGGTGCCAACATTCATGTCATCCACTCCAGATTTCACCACAAGAAATCTATAAGCAATGCTATGGGCAGCATAGCCAAGAAAGACACAATCCACGGTTTTTGGTCCAAGCTTTCGCTTTTTGGTGATTGGCAAATTCACTTTAGCCAAACAACCCCAAGTTCGTAGGTAGGAGAGTGTTGGTCTTTTCTTTTCCCACTCCTCATAAGGGGTAATCTCTTTATTCTTGGTTGGAACACGGTTTAGGACATGACACGAAGTCAATATAGCTCCCCCACCATTCCTTGGATAAACCCGAAACATCTAACATGGCGTTAACTAAATCTGTTAGAGTACGGTTTTTCCTTTCCGCAATCCCATTGGATTGTGGGGAATTGGGAGGCGTCCTCTCATGGATTATACCATGTTCCGCACGGAATAAATTGAACTCATTAGAAAAGTACTCTCCACCACGATCGGACCGAACCCTTTTTATCTTTCTTTCAAGTTGATTCTCAACTTCAGCCTTATAGATTTTAAAGAAATCAAGAGCCTCATCTTTAGTTTTCAGGAGATACACATAACAGTATCTAGTGGAATCATCAATCAAAGTCATGAAATATTTCTTTCCACCTCTTGTCAACTCACCATTCATCTCACATAGATCTGAATGTATGAGCTCTAGTGGTGCCAAGTTTCTTTCCTTCGCAGGCTTGTGAGGCTTGCGAGGCTGCTTTGCTTGCACACAAGCATGGCACTTAGAGCCTTTGACAAAGGTGAATTTCGGAATTAAACTCATATCAGCAAGCCGCGTCATACAACCGAAATTAACATGACAAAGTCGTGAATGCCAAACATTAGTTTCATTAACACTAGTGCTTACATGGTTCACAACATTATCACGAAGTCTTCTAGAGAGAAACGCAACATTCCCTCACATTCATATCCCTTTCCAACAAAAGTTCCATACTTAGACAAGTACAACTTTATTGGACTCAAACACCAACTTAAACCCATCTTTCATAAGACGGGAGCCACTAACGAGATTCTTCTTGATAGAAGGGACATGCAAGCACGTTCTTCGCTTGCACGATCTTTCCCGAAGTAAACTTCAGATCTACCGTGCCAACACCACGAACAGTAGCATGTAACCCATTCCCCATCATTACTGAGGAACCTCGGGCCTGATAAGAGGTAAACATGGAGATGTCAGCACACACATGAACATTAGCACCTGTATCAACCCACCATTCTATGGGCTGAAACACCGAAAGAACAGTAGGTAACATATTACCATACCCTGTAGTTCCTTCCTCTGTGTTGCCAATGACCATGCTGACAGAATTTGAGTTCTGTCCAGCCTGACATTTCTTTCCTTTGCGTTGTGGACAACGATTGGCCCAATGGCCAGTCTCGCCACACACCCAACAAGGATCTTTCTTCTCCGTTTTCCCTTTCTTCTTGAAGTTGGTAGTCCGGGAGACTCCCTTGTTCTTTCCCTTGGACTTGTGGGCATTTTTCTGCACCATATTGGCGGCGTAACGTCCCTCGGTTCCTCCAGAGTGTGTTTGTCTTTTGCTCCTCGCCTTCTCCTCAACATCCGGAGAGCCCATGATATTCTCAACAGAAAACTCATGCCTCCGATGTTTCGAGGAAGTGGCAAAGTTCCTCCATGAAGGGGGAAGCTTAGCGACAATGCATCCCGCGACAAACTTGTCCGGTAGCACACACTTGAGGAGCTCAAGTTCCTTTGCCATGATCCGTATCTCATGAGCTTCGTTCTACTACGGATCGGTTCTCAACCATTCTCGTAGTCATTGAACCGCTCCATAGCATACAGTTCACCTCCGGCATCGGCAGCACCAAACTTAGCGTCCAAGTGCATCCCACAGCTCCTTCCCATTTCGTATGTGCGGATAAGCATCAACCAACTTGTCTCCAAGCACACTTAGGACGGCACCCACAAAGATTACGGTGGCATCCCCGAACGCTTTATCCTCTTCGGGAGTAAGCGGACCTCTCGGGAATACCTTCCGCAACTCGGTGCACGCCCATAGAAGTGAGCCACAAGAGGGTCTTACTCTGCCATCTCTTGAAATGAGAACCCGTAAACGGGCTCGGCTTTAAGCGCAGCAGACAAAACCGGACGGTGAAAATTGCCTAAGCATATAAGGTTTTTGGATTGTTGGATTATTAGGCAATTTCCGTATGAGATTAATTACCGAAATCAACATTACGAGATGCACAAGCATACTTAACCATACACATCGGACTAAGCACATGCATCGGATCTGAACATGGAACAAGTAGCAGTGCAAGGTAGGAGAGGAAAAGCACGTACATCGCGACCGGGAAGGTCGCACCAGCAGCAGCACCACCACCACCATGGGTATTGTTGATGTCGCCCATGGTGTAGTCGGATCTGTCGATGAAGCAGCCGGGTCGTCGAAGAAGAAGACGAACAGTAGCGAGCAGTCGCGCCGAGACGCTCCCCAAAAACCTTATCGCCCGTCTCCCGGTGCAGGATCTCAACGGACGGAGTTTCGGAGGCCTGCTTCTCCCGGACGGCTGTGCACGCAGTCGCCGGGATGGGGAAGACTAGAGAGTAGCACAGCAAAAGGAACTTCACGAGAGAGAGAGAATCTAAGAGCACCGTTTCCGGATCTGATCGTCTCCTTGTATAGCCTCGGGAGGAAGCCGACCCGACCGCGTTGACACGCGTAGGAAGCCGGGGACACGCGGCGAGCATGCACATGCAAGCCGACACGTACCCAACACGGCTGGTGCACCAAGCAAAAATTTAGGCTTCCTTGAGTGTGTCTCGAACTCGAACTCGAGTCACGAAACGCGACGTGCGTGCGTGACGTGGCGTGCCGAGCCGAGACGGGCGGGCGGAGGAGGAGGAGTGCGCGAGGGCTCCTTCTATTCTCACTCACTTGGAATGACTAGAACAGCAGCCCTTATATACCACTCCAACTCTCTCCCAACTAGCAATGTGGGACTAAACTTTGTCCCCCAAGGCTGTCCCAAGCTGCCAACGTGATGGGCCTTGAGATTTCAGGAATTGTAGACTATATGGGCTGCCTTATTGGGCTGCAGCCCATCTACATTCAACAATCCCCCACCAGATCTCATATGCACATCAGATGACACATTAGTTCCATTCAATCGTTTAATATACCTGCACTTCGGTGGAGACCGTTAAGTTGAACTTCCACTTAGGCAAGGTGCTACGCTTGACTACAACTCGAACAATGGACTATGCCTTGAATTGTCGGTCTTTGTGCAGCAAGTTTCGCTCAATGCCGGCACGGTACTAGGCTACCATAGCCTTCCCTCGGGTGGAGCTTATAAGTCATACTCCTCGGCCTTTCATGAGCTTACTAGAGATTCACCCAAATCTCCCACACTATGACCAGGTAGTGTCACTCATATAGGTGTGTTCTTCAAAAGATCGCCCAGTAGGACGGCGTCTTCGCTCATTAAGAGCCGCTCGTAACACATTAAGACATTGTCAACCTGCCTTACGAGTAGCTATGAGAGAATTGCATCTGCAGCGGAGTGGGAGTATTAAATTTTCTCTCAACTCAGTTACTCCGGTTTGTTTTCCCAGGTCCTACTTCACGGAATTTCCGATCACATAGGTTGGGTTACCCCCTCGGCAACTCAAGTGGGTCTCAAACCCATCTCCATCGATGCAAGGTCTATCATGTTTCTTGATAGTCCTTTTGTGAAAGGATCTGCCATATTTTTAGCACTTTGGACATAATCCAATGCTATCACTCCGGAGTTCTTCAGTTTTCTGACAGACTTCAATCTCCTCTTGATATGTTTGGAACTTTTCATATTATCCTTAGAACTTTTCACTTTGACAATCACAGTTTGATTATCACAGTTCATGAGGATAGCCGGTATTGGTTTTTCAACCATAGGCAAGTCCATCAAGAGCTCACGAAGCCATTCCGCTTCGACAGTAGCTGTATCTAATGCCGTGAGTTCTGCTTCCATAGTTGACCTCGTTAAGATGGTCTGGCTTGCAAGACTTCCGAGAAACAGCGCCACCACCAAGAGTGAAAACATATCCACTTGTGGCTTTCATTTTAGCATCGTAAATCCAATTGGAATCACTATACCCTTCAAGTCCTCTTGGATACCCGGTATAATGAATTCCATAACTCATGGTTCCCTTTAGATAGCGCATCACTCTCTCAAGAGCATGCCAATGATCATCTCCCGGTTGGCCACAAACCGGCTAAGTTTGCATACAAGCAAACGAGATATCAGGCCTCGTAGCGCAAGCTAAATACATGAGTGAACCAATGATTTGAGAGTATCTCAATTGATCTTTAGTTGCCTTTTCATTCTTTCGAAGCAAGACACTAGGATCATAAGGTGTGAGAGAAGATTTGCAATCAGCATAACCAAATCTGCTCAACACCTTCTCAACATAATGAGATTGCACAAGTGTAATCCCATTATTCTCATCTCTCAATAACTTGATGTTCAATATAACATCAGCTTCTCCAAGATCTTTCATCTCGAAACACCGAGATAAGAAGGTTTTTACCTCCTCAATCACTTTGAGACTTGTCCCAAAAATTAGTATGTCATCCACATACAAGCATAGGACAACTCCCTCACCCCCACCATGGCGGTAGTACACACATTTGTCGGCTTCATTAACAACAAAGCCCACATATGTCAAAGTTCTTTCAAACTTCTCATGCCATTGTTTGGGTGCTTGTTTAAGTCCATACAAAGATTTCTTCAATTTACACACCATTCTTTCTTGACCTTGTAGTACAAAACCATCAGGCTGTTCCATGTAAATTTCCTCGTCCAACTCTCCATTTAGGAAAGCCGTCTTAACGTCCATTTGATGAACGAGAAGACCGTGTGAGGCAGCCAATGACAGTAGTACTCGAATGGTGGTCAATCTCGCCATAAGTGAGTAGGTATCGAAGAAATCTTCGCCTTCCTTTTGGGTATAGCCTTTGGCTACAAGCCGAGCTTTGTACTTCTCAATAGTACCATCAGCTCGAAGCTTCTTCTTAAATACCCATTTACATCCTACAGGTTTGCACCCATAAGGACGCTCGTATAACTCCCACGTTCCATTAGCCAAGATGGAATCCATCTCGCTTTGAACCGCTTCCTTCCAGTAGTCTGCATCAGGAGATGCGAGAGCTTCTGAAATGGTAGTGGGAGTATCATCCACAAGATACACAATGAAATCATTACCAAAAGACTTTGCAGTCCTTTGTCTCTTACTCCTTGTGGGAGCTTCATTGTCATCTTCATCGAATCTGAACTCTCATCATCGTATTCCTCATCGTACTCCATAGGAGTTTCATGTATTGGATCGGATTCCCAACTAGACATGCCATGCATATCTCTCATAGGAAATATATCCTCAAAGAATGTAGCATCTCTTGATTCAAAGATGGTGCCAACATTCATGTCATCCACTCCAGATTTCACCACAAGAAATCTATAAGCAATGCTATGGGCAGCATAGCCAAGAAAGACACAATCCACGGTTTTTGGTCCAAGCTTTCGCTTTTTGGTGATTAGCAAATTCACTTTAGCCAAACAGCCCCAAGTTCGTAGGTAGGAGAGTGTTGATCTTTTCTTTTCCCACTCCTCATAGGGGTAATCTCTTTATTCTTGGTTGGAACACGATTTAGGACATGGCACGAAGTCAATATAGCCTCCCCCACCATTCCTTGGATAAACCCGAAACATCTAACATGGCATTAACCAAATCGTTAGAGTACGGTTTTTCCTTTCCGCAATCCCATTGGATTGTGGGGAATTGGGAGGCGTCCTCTCATGGATTATACCATGTTCCGCACAGTAATAAATTGAACTCATTAGAAAAGTACTCTCCTCCACGATCGGACCGAACCCTTTTTATCTTTCTTTCAAGTTGATTCTCAACTTCAGCCTTATAGATTTTAAAGAAATCAAGAGCCTCATCTTTAGTTTTCAGTAGATACACATAACAGTATCTAGTGGAATCATCAATCAAAGTCATGAAATATTTCTTTCCACCTCTTGTCAACTCACCATTCATCTCACATAGATCCGAATGTATGAGCTCTAGTGGTGCCAAGTTTCTTTCCTTCGCAGCTTGTGAGGCTTGCGAGGCTGCTTTGCTTGCACACAAGCATGACACTTAGAGCCTTTGACAAAGGTGAATTTCGGAATTAAACTCATATCAGCAAGCCGCGTCATACAACCGAAATTAACATGACAAAGTCGTGAATGCCAAACATTAGTTTCATTAACACTAGTGCTTACATGGTTCACAACATTATCACAGAAGTCTTCTAGAGAGAAACGCAACATTCCCTCACACTCATATCTCTTTCCAACAAAAGTTCCATACTTAGACAGTACAACTTTATTGGACTCAAACACCAACTTAAAGCCATCTTTCATAAGACGGGAGCCGCTACCGAGATTCTTCTTGATAGAAGGGACATGCAAGACGTTCTTCGCTTGCACGATCTTTCCCGAAGTAAACTTCGGATCTACCGTGCCAACACCGCGAACAGTAGCATGTAACCCATTCCCCATCATTACCGAGGAACCTCGGGCCCGATAAGAGGTAAACATGGAGATGTCAGCACACACATGAACATTGGCACTCGTATCAACCCACCATTCCGTGGGCTGAAACACCGAAAGAACAAAGAGGTAACATATTACCATACCCTGTAGTTCCTTCATCTCGTGTTGCCAATGACCATGCCGACGAATTTGAGTTCTGTCCAGCCTGACATTTCTTTCCTTTGCGTTCTGGACAACGATTGGCCCAATGGCCAGTCTCGCCACACACCCAGCAAGGATCTTTCTTCTCCGTTTTCCCTTTCTTCTTGAAGTTGGTAGTCCGGGAGACTCCCTTATTCTTTCCCTTGGACTTGTGGGCATTTTTCTGCACCATATTGGCAGCAGAACGTCCCTCGGTTCCTCCAGTGTGTTTGTCTTTTGCCCTCGCCTTCTCCTCAACATCCAGAGAGCCCATGATATTCTCAACAGAAAACTCATGCCTCCGATGTTTCGTGGAAGTGGCAAAGTTCCTCCATGAAGGGGGAGCTTAGCGACAATGCATCCCGCGACAAACTTGTCCGGTAGCACACACTTGAGGAGCTCGAGTTCCTTTGCCATGATCTCGTATCTCATGAGCTCTGTTCTACTACGGATCGGTTCTCAACCATTCTCGTAGTCATTGAACTGCTCCATAGCATACAGCTTCACCTCCGGCATCGGCAGCACCAAACTTAGCGTCCAGATGCATCCTACGCGTTCCTTCCCATTTCGTATGTGCGGATAAGCATCAACCAACTTGTCTCCAAGCACACTTAGGACGGCACCCACAAAGATTACGGTGGCATCCCCGAACGCTTTATCCTCTTCGAGAGTAAGCGGACCTCTCGGGAGTACCTTCCGCAACTCGATGCACGCCCATAGAAGTGAGCCACAAGAGGGTCTTACTCTGCCATCTCTTGAAATGAGAACCCGTAAACGGGCTCGGTTTAAGCGCACAGCAAAACCAGACGGTGAAAATTGCCTAAGCATATAAGGTTTTTGGATTGTTGGATTATTAGGCAATTTCCGTGTGAGTTTAATTACCGAAATCAACATTACAGATGCACAAGCATACTTAACCATACACATCAGACTAAGCACATGCATCAGATCTGAACATGGAACAAGTAGCAGTGCAGGGTAGGAGAGGAAAAGCACGTACATCGCGACCGGGAAGGTCGCACCACCAGCAGCACCACCACCACCATGGGTATTGTTGATGTCGCCCATGGTGTAGTCGGATCTGTCGATGAAGCAGCCGGGTCGTCGAAGAAGAAGACGAACCAGTAGCGAGCGGTCGCGCCGAGACGCTCCCCAAAAACCTTATCGCCCGTCTCCCGGTGCAGGATCTCAACGGACGGAGTTTCAGAGGCCTGCTCTCCCGGACGGCTGTGCACGCAGTCGCCGGGATGGGGAAGACTAGAGAGTAACACAGCAAAAGGAACTTCACGAGAGAGAGAGAGAGATCTAAGAGCACTGTTTCCAGATCTGATCGTCTCCTTGTATAGCCTGGGAGGAAGCCGACCCGACCGCGTTGACACGCGTAGGAAGCCAGGGACACGCGGCGAGCATGCACATGCAGGCCGACACGTACCCAACACAGTTGGTGCACCAAGCAAAAATTTAGGTTTCCTTGAGTGTGTCTCGAACTCGAGTCACGAAACGCGACGTGCGTGACGTGACGTGACGTGACGTGCCGTGCCGTGCCGAGCCGAGACGGGCGGAGGAGGAGGAGTGCGCGAGGGCTCTTTCTATTCTCACTCACTTGGAATGACTAGAACAGCAGCCCTTATATACCACTCCAACTCTCTCCCAACTAGCAATGTGGGACTAAACTTTGTCCCCCAAGGCTATCCCAAGCTGCCAACGTGATGGGCCTTGAGATTTCAGGAATTGTAGACTATATGGGCTGCCTTACTGGGCTGCAGCCCATCTACATTCAACAAGATACATGAAGCTCAATGTATAGCAGCTTAAAAGTTAGAATCAACTATCCAAGTGCATTCATGACTTCTTCACTCAAACCATGTCACGTGGTCCGAAGAAATCCAGAGGCAATACAACAGGCCGCCTCATCCATGGGACTGCAAGATATCTGGATGACACAATCTGCGGCCGCTTGCCTCCGCTTCTCCCCACGTCGATGCCAATCATGCCAACAAGGTAGCCCTTACAGCCAGTACTGAGATTAGGCAGCAGCACGTAGAGGACGCCATCATCCTGCTGCCTCAGGATGGGAAACATGGGTAAGCTCTTTGGCAACCCCTTCTTATCGAAGGTATCCAGCTCCCAGATGTCTTGCATCCTGAAGACTATGAGTGTTTCCCACTCCATCTTCTCCCCTCCTTTGACAGCGGCTGCGTCAGGTTCAGAGTCCACACCTCCACCATGGTGTCACCGGTGCCACCGTCTGATTGTGTGATGGAAACGAACCAGATGGAGTTCCCGACCAAGCCAATGTTCCGGTGAAAACGCATCTCGCCCATCATCATCATGGCTTGATGGTAGGGGATCCTGTGCTTCTCAGGCAACCTCATATACTCGAAATTCACGCTATCGTCTCCACCGTTGAGCAGGTCACTATAGCTGCAGTACATGATACCTTGAGTGAGATCGCCCCAGACAGCATTGCCGTTGCACGAGAAGGCCATGTGCGCATCGAAGCTGCGGTCATTGAGATGGTGACTGCCCTTCACCACCCACTGATCCATGTCTGCGCTCTGAGAGATGTCACTCGGAGCCGGCGGCAGCGACCACAGGCAGAGAGCGGCGCTATCGTGCCCGTCTGTCGCTGGGCAGTGTCTTTTCCCTAAGAGGGCCACAGTGTAGCCACCGTCTTCGCGGCGCAGAGGGAGAGGGCAGCTTCTACCGGTGGATCGAAACTGCGGAGCTTGTGCTGGGAGCATGAAGAGGGACGCATTGCCGGAGTCATAGACGAGATAGTACGCCCGGAGAGGGCCGGTGACGTGGTGGGCTCTGAATGCCAGACTCATGACCATGGCATCCCCTTCAACGGCGCAAACGCTGCACGAGACGCTGGTATGCCTTCCCGAGATATCCGCCGTGTCGTCGTCGATCATCATCCCGACTTGGTTGAACGCGTCGTCGGTCAAGCGGACACTCATGTCGGGGTAGAGCTCCGGGTCGTCGTCGTCACCGCGGAGCACGCAGAGAGAGATGCCGTCCAAGATGTGCTTGTCAGCCGGCTCGCAGCCGACGGCGTCCCTCCTGCACTCCACGACCTCCCAGTCAAGCGATCGACGATTGTGGTCGCAGCCGTAGTTGCCCAGGATATCGTCCATCACCATGAACGGCCGGGAGGGCGGCTCGCCCATCGACATGGCGAGTATACTAGGGCAGATCGATCGATCAAATTTTGTCTGGTTTTTTGGGTGTAGAAGAAGATATATGGAGGCTAGATCGATCCGATCGGGGGAGGAAGAGACCATATCCGACATCTACACGTCTACACGACCTCCAGCCGGATTGATCCGCAATAGGATAGCTGCCCTGCGTGATTCGTTGGATGCGGTGCGGCGGATCTCGCTGGCTTCATGGACGGTGGATGTGCAAATTAAACGAACACACAGCCAAAGGATGTCTAGACTCAAAATCTCACTCATTGATCAGTTAGCCATTTGGACAGTCAAATCTCCTTTTGTTTGTGAGTAGCATATGTCACACATTATAATTACTAGTATTAGGTTTCTTTTTCAAATTGTCAACTCGTAATAAATTTGGGCTATATACATCAATTAATATCAATATATATATACATTTATAATTTCTGTAAAATTTTGAGAGAAAATCACGATATTTAGTTGAAACTTATCCATGCAAACCTTCATAAAATGATATGATCATTTGCTAAGTTTTCTTCTGAATAAGGGGAAAAAGAACGCCACATATGATATTTCAAAACTTAGGCTCGTTTTTGTAAGTTCTTGGTTAAGTCTGAGAACTAGATCCCGGTATGATGTAAGGATTACATAAGTTTGGAATGCGTACAAGATTTCCCTATGAGAATCACTAATCGGTCCACAACTGAGATCATGAGAAAAGTGTGATTGGGTTCTTAAACTCCGATTTAGGTGTCATGTAATCTTTACTTGGCTCAAATTTAACAACAAAAAGTCTTACTTGGCTCGACTCAGCTATGAATTCTACCTTGCAACTAAGGAAATATACACATTCCTATTTTCATGATTCTTTTCACCCATTTCCAAATATAAAAATAGAGTGGGTGTGAGAACAAAGCCCTGGTATGAATTTGACGAAAAGTCTTGCATGGTGGTCTAGCAGGTTGAGATGATGGGTTGGGGATCAAAATTGTGTAAAATATGGGTGGATGAACATAAATTCAAAGTTTTCCTACGTAATTATTTCAGTTTTCAGGACAATTGGAGTTTATGAAAGGACCATACATGTTTGCGAGTTGGTCGTCCCGTCTAGGGTTAGACCACACGCTCCTTTGATTCAAAAGAATACAACGGTTTGGGAGGATCTAGTTCCTTAGGAATTTTCCTCGCAAGTCTTTTGGTATGCAGGAGTGGAATCCTTAAAAAAGTATCCTAACAAATCCATTGGGTTCTACTCTGATGGGAGAAAATTCATCGCAAAAAAAAAAAAAATTCATCCACCAATTTTTTCTCTATTATTTGAAAAATTAATATTGCGGAAGTAAGTTATCACAAAAAATCTACGAGGCTGATGTGTGTGTGTGTTATCTATCTCCAGCATTGATGTGTGTCATTAAATTATCTCAATACTTCCCCACATTCGTCGATGCATATCCAGCATATTTCTTCGTCGCGTAGACATATGATCCACTTCGAGTGTAAACACTTAACAAGCCATTTAATAGTTATGAACTTGCGATGCCTATGCTATATGTGTTTGTTACCGGTGTGTTATATTGTTGTTTAACAAGCAGATAGATGCTTCATGCGTTACGAACTAACGACCCTATAAGATAGGTCTCGATCTGTTATAGATATTGTTTAGCAAGTCAGTGAATGCTTCAAATGTTACAAATTCGGATATATCTCCTGCATTAGTGTGTCGGCGAAATGTACAACAAGAAGTTCAATGGTTTATGGGTCACACATGTGTGATG
Organism: Lolium rigidum; assembly: GCF_022539505.1. Lineage (NCBI taxonomy): Eukaryota > Viridiplantae > Streptophyta > Magnoliopsida > Poales > Poaceae > Lolium > Lolium rigidum. The sequence continues at coordinate 76,926,613 of NC_061513.1, forward strand.
CATATGCAATATATATCTGGCATTTGTGCATCATATAGATATAACCGTAATTTTTTTGGCATGAAATATTTCAATATTGTAGGAGTTATTCAAATTCTTGCGGAAAATGTGTTTTGCATGTTGTATCTATCTCTAACGTTTATGTGTATATGACACTTTTAAAAAAATGACAAATAGCAGTTTGATCATCAAGGACCTTTCATGCTTTTAGAATGTATATGGTGCATTTTAGATTTGTTGTTTAGTTGCCCATTTCCAAACCATGTTGGGATCATGATGGGTTCGAATGTGTTAAATATATGATAGGATCGTGCGTTACATTCATGGTGCATATCTGATCTATCTTATTGTTGATATCTATAGATACTTTTTACAAATCGATGATCACACATGTGCCTCACATAGGAAGTAAAAATGTAGCACGAGATGATTCAATCTAGTAAAAGTTTTGCACAACTTAGGCATTGCAAACATGTGTGGAGAAAATATGATATATTTATGGAAATGGCGTAACCGCACATTTGCTGATCACATAGAGGTAGTAATCGGAATTCAATTACTGTGATAATTCTGAAAAACTGATATGTTTCTTATCTATCTTCACATTGATGTGTGTTATAATTAAATTGTCATAAGACTCACCTTATCACCCACATTGAGGTTGTAGAAAATTGGCGAAGCAAAGCAAAAAAAAAATCAAGGCTTATAACATAAAAATTTATCCTTTTTCTGCCAGATATCCTAGCACGCTCCACCATTAATTAATGTGATACAATTCACGATGCTTACCCGGCAAGTATCCTCGTGTATGATTGATATATACTCACTCAGAGCATAAGCATTTAACAAGCATGTTAGTGCTTCTATGTCATCGGTGTGTCGTAGAGATATTTAACAAGGCATTTCAATGCTTCATGTGTTATGAATTGATGACTTGTATCCGATGTAGCTTTGGCATTGTTGTGACGAAGAAATTAATAAGTGTATTCCATGCTTCATGTCTTACAAATGCACAATGCCTATCCTATGACGTGGAATTGTTTAATAAGTGATTGAATGCTTCATGCATTACAAGTGCATGATGCATGTCAAATATATTTGTGGCATTGGTGAGTCACAAAGGTGTAATCGTCAAACTTCAACATGTAAGAATTCAATATATTATTAATTGTGCAAATTGATGCAAAAAATGTGGGACGCGTACTTGATTTATCTCTAACAGTGATGTGTGTCATATAGAGATATGACCCTAAAGATTTTTTTTACATTTAGGAATTTGATTACTATATGACGTCCATGCTTTGTGACTTTCATTCTTTAAGAAACTATTTTAGATATATGATCTATTGATAGCATTGATGGTCAGTTCCCCATGTCCAAACTGGGTTGAGATAGTGATCGATAAACTATGTAAATATGCAATAGGAAGGAGTTCAATTATTGGAAATTTACGTAATGTATGCATTAATTTTCATGGTGCATATGTATTGTATCTTACTACTGATGCATTAGAGTAATCTTTACAAACTGATCATATAGATACATGACTCACTCGGGACGTAAAGGTGCAATTCAGTCTCGTAGAAATCTAGAGAACTCATGGGTTACAAAATTGTGTGGCGGCATATATGATATATTTCCGGCAATATTGATTAACCCCCCATTTACTAGTGATATAGAATTATAATTTAATGATGCATCCATCAATTATATAAATCTTGAACAATATTGTAAAAATTATCCAAATTGATGGGAAAAGGGCTGATGCATACTTGATCCATCTCTAACAGTGATGTGTGTCATGTAGAGATTATGACCCTGGGGATTTTTTGCATAAAGCAATTCGATTATTATTATTATATATTTGTCCATGCTTTGTGATTTTCATGCTTTAAGAAACTATTGTGCATATATGATCTATGTATACCATTGAGTGTCAGTTGCCCATGTCCAAACCATGTCGAGATAGTGATCGATAAACTATGTAAATGTGCAATAGGAAGATAAACTATGAAAATGTGAAGTGTTTCAATTTGTGGAATTTTACATAATTTATGCATTAATTTTCATGGTGCATATGTATTGTATCTTACTATCGATGTGTTAGAGTACTTCGTACAAATAGATCATATAGATACATGAGTCACTTGGGGAGTAAATGTTTAATTCGGTCTCATGAAAATCTAGAGAACTCATATGGGTTACAAATTTGCGTGGGGGCATATATGATAACTTAGTGTTGATATAGATCTATATAATTTAATGATGCATCTATCAATTATATAAATATTTATCAAGACACATTTGGGATTGTTTTTTCCAATGAATGCTCGTATAGGAATAATGGCGAACATTGAAAGAAATATATACAATATTTGGTATTTCATCAATGTGTGTCTGATATTTATTATCTATGTTGTCGCTTTACTGGTGTGGGTAACAAGTACTCCCTCTGTTTCAAATTAATCGACTTAATTTTGTGTACGTTTGCATGTAAATATAGACAAATCGAGTCAATTAATTTTGAATGGAGGGAGTATATCAAAAATGAGTATTGATTTCGCTCCATATTTACGCATATATACTTCGGGAGTGGCGTTTTGGCTCCCGGGAGCATATGCTCCCGGTTTTTAAACTTTATTTTAAATGCACTTTTAAAATGTTGAAAATTTTGAACATAAAATTTAGTGGATACATCTCAAAATTCTACATGTTCACAAAGTGGTTCCATAGAAAACCGACATTTTGAGTGTCATTTGTAAAAAAGACAAATTTTTCTGTAAGAAAAAGTTGTGTACGAGACGTTTTGTTTATTTTTTCCATACAAGTAACAAAAAATGTCGGTCTTTCGCAAGACTTGATGTGCGCACGTAACATGTTGATATATAAGCGAGAAATTTTTTGTTCGAATTTTTTGAACATTTCAAAATATTTTTCCGGTGGCAGGAGCATATGCTACCATGTGCCGAATTAAATTTCCGATATACTCCGGACAATAAGAAGCACAAAAAAGGAGTATAGAAGATCCAGGAAATTGGCAAGAAAATATGGCACAAAGCAAACTTCCAAATTTTGCAACGTCCACCCTCCATCCATCTACATGTAACCGGTCACGAATACCGAAGCTAAGCACATCAATTGCGTACCTTTTTAATCAACCACATGCGACAAACACCACCCACCTGAGTTTAATTGCTCTGATGCAATTAAGAACCAATCTTAACCCAGTTTTAATTGCTTCTTTATCTGTGTTAATTGCTTCTTTATCAGTTTTATTAATTGCTTCTTAATTTCCTGCACACGACAGGCTATATATAGGGGGGTGGTGCTTCAGAACTGAAGCACACACCACAAACAAGAAAGAGTGTACTTTGCAAACTGATCGAGATCTCAACGGTGAGATACGATGGCGTCGGAGATGAGCAAGAACGGCGTGAAGGTCTCCGACGAAGAGGTCACCTCGCACCAGCGTGACCAGAGCACGGGTGGCGCCGAAGGCGGCGACTGTGAGGATCAGACGGCGCCGCTGGCGCGGCAATCGTCGATCCTCGCGCTGACGCTGGACGAGCTGCAGAACTCGCTGTGCGAGCCAGGGCGCAACTTCGGGTCCATGAACATGGACGAGTTCATGAACAACATATGGAATGCCGAGGAGTTCCAGGCGGCGACGGGCGCCTGCGCGGCGCCGGAGATGGAGGTAGCCGCCGTGGCGGGTGCCGGTGGGATGGCAGGCGCAGGAGATGCCGGAGGAAGCGGCCTATGCCGGCAGGGATCGTTCGCCTTGCCGCAGCCACTGTGCCAGAAGACGGTGGAGGAGGTGTGGGCCGAGATCAACAAGGAGGCACCGGCGCACGCCGCCCGTGCTCACCCCCAGCAAGCCTTGCCGCCGCCTCCTGTCCAGCCGCCGGTGGGAAACGGTGTTGGCGTTGCTGTCAATGACCGGCAGGGGACGCTGGGCGAGATGACGCTGGAGCAGTTCCTCGTCAAGGCCGGCGTGGTCCGAGGCTCCCTCGGCGGCGCCCAGGCGCCCCCTATGCCGGTCGGCATGGTCCACGGGCCGATGAATCCCATGCAGCAGGGGCAGCAGCCTGGTCCGATGATGTACCAGGTGGCGCCGGTTAACGCCATGTACCCGGGGATGGGTGACGGCATGGGCTTCGTCCCGAACGGGTACGCCGGGATGGCCGTGGTGCCGCCACCGCCTCCGTCTCAGGGCGGGGTGGGCATCGTGAGCCCCGGGTCGTCGGACGGGAGGAGCGCCATGACGCAGGCTGACATGATGAACTGCATGGGCAGCGGGGCGATGATGGTGGAGAACGGCGCCCGGAAACGCTGCGCACCAGAGGACAGGCCCGGCGAGAAGACCGTGGAGCGTCGCCACCGCCGCATGATCAAGAACCGCGAGTCGGCTGCACGATCCCGTGCCAGGAAGCAGGTATCCATTATGTTGCTGCCAAATTGTTCGTTTTGCTGTGTGCAATACTGCAATTCACGTCTCACGCGGTGTCGATCGAGTTGGTAACACGCTTTGAATTACAAATGTTGCAGGCGTACACCGTGGAGCTTGAAGCTGAACTGAACCACCTCAAGGAGGAGAACGCTCGTCTGAAAGCTGAGGAGGTACTGACCAGTGAGAACAAGAGAAGATTCAGTTATTTTTTCTTCTTGCTGTTGCTAAACTTCTTTGATGTTTTGTTGCAGACGAAGATTCTGTTGGCCAAGAAACAGATGGTACATTCTGTCATTTGCCAATTGCTTTGCTTGGAGCACGCTGAAGTATTAAAACAGTCAATGTATGTGTGCTGATGAACGCCTTGTGATCTCGTGATTTTTTTCAGCTGCTGGAGAAGATGATGGAGCAGTCAAAGGAGAACGCAAAAGCCAAGAAGGGCGGCGCCCGGCCGCGCCGCTCCGGCAGCTGCATCTGGTGAAATGGAAACGAAGGTCGACCTGCAATTCAGCATCCAGAACCGTACCGGCGGGAGCAGGAGCAGGACTTCGTTCTGCCGTTATATTTTCCTTGTTCCCCGACATAGCTAGTAATGTTGCCGTAACTGTGGTGACGACAATAGTAGCATCTTTTCTTCTTTGTTTTTGAGCGGCGGCAGGAGTATCTCAGTAAGAACATGTAAACCAGGGAAGGCCCACATTCCAGTGTTGATCGGGGCAACCAGGTGAATTTTTGTCGCTGTTACAGGTGGTGATGAGTTTGTAAGAAACAACAGAAGCGATGAGACAATCGATATATAAATATGTTTATAATATGTTTTTTTTCGATAAAGGATGTTTTATTATTTTGATAAGCAATTACATCCAGCCTCTGCATAATCAGGATGCACACAGCTGTTTCAACAGTCCAGAACGAGCATTAAAAGAAAAAAGACGAAATACATATCGAGACGATAAACTATATAACGCCTAAGGCAAGTGTGGAACTTCAATCCGTAGACTATGCTGCCACCCATGTCGGGAAAAAGTATCCCTCGCCGTAGCCTCCAACCGTGTACAGACCTCCGTAAATAGGTCTTGGTTCTCCGCCCGCTGAAGAGGTAACCATGAACGGAGAATACCCGTACATCCGTAGATGACCTGCAACAAAGAACAGTTTTTATCGTTAAAAATCTTGTCATTTCTACATAGCCATAGCGCCCGGATAATCGCAAGCGCCCCCACCCTAAGAAGCAACTTAAACCTTGCATCAACACCATGAAGCCAATTGCCAAAGACATTTGCCACACTAGTCGGGGGATACGGGGTAGACGCTACTTGGATGATCGACCATATAGATTTCGCAAAACTACACTGGAAGAAAAGGTGTTTGATGGTTTCGTCGTGATGACGAGAAAACACACCGTGTATTTCCGTGCCAATTCCGCTTAACAAGATTATCTTTAGTAAGAATAACTCCTCGACGAAGGTACCATCCAAAAATCTTGATTTTTAATGGTATCTTCATCTTCCAAATTTTCTTATTGTTATCAACTCGGTAAATCGGAATGGAGGATTGCATTGTATAAAGATTTAACTGAGAAAGAACCATCTACATGAAGATTCCATCTAAATTCATCCGGTTCGGGGGATAATTGAATATCACCCAACCGTTGAACTAGAGTATTCCATGCTCGTTAGCCTTTGTCCAAGTAAAACCCGTCCGAACGTCACATTCGGAGGTGAGGAAGCCATGACGGTAGCAATGGTATCACCTTTGCGACGAACAATACTATACAAAGCAGGATATTGTTCACTCGGGGAAGCATTGTCCAACCAAACATCTTCCCGAAACGTATCCGTGCTCCATTCTTAATAGAAAAAGTACCATGACGAAAGAAAATGTTTTTCGTTGCCATGAGACCAGCCCGAAGTGAGAGTCCCCGGGTTTCCAAACCACTTGGCAGAGCGTCTTCGAGCCAATATACTTTCTCCGGAGAATAGTTTGCCAAGTCCCGTTCTCGGTAAGAAGCTTAAAAAGCCATTTACCTAGCAGAGCAGAATTCTTAACCTCCAGGTCATGAATTCCAAGTCCGCCCTGATCTTTGGGACTACACACTATACTCCATTTAACTAATTGATACTTCTTTTTCTCGCTGTCCCCTTGCCAAAAGAATCTGGATCGATAATAATCGAGTTTATGCAGAATTCCTTTGGGCAGAAGGAAGAATGATAACATATACAGTACCATATTTGTTAGTACCGAGTTAATGAGTGCCAGTCTTCCTCCTATGGACAGCAATTTGCCTTTCCAACTACTAAGGCGTTTCTGTAATCTTTCTTCCACAATCTTCCATTCAGCAAGGGTAAGTCTCCGATAGTGAATCGGGATACCCAAATACTGAATAGGGAAATGGCCTTGCCCACAACCAAACAACTCTGTATACTGAGTCATATCGTTTTGGGCATCGCCGAAACAGAACAATTCACTCTTATGGAAGTTAATTTTCAATCCCGACAATTGCTCGAATGTCTGCTAAAATTAATTTGAGATTACGAGCTTTTTCGAGATTATGATCCATAAAAAGAATTGTGTCGTCGGCATATTGAAGGATAGATAAACCCCCATTAACCAAATGTGGGATCACACCTTCAATTTGACCATCAGACTTGGCACGCTCTATGAGTATTGCCAAGCATATCCGCTACAATGTTGAATAACATTGGTGATAGCGGATCGCCTTGGCGTAACCCCTTTCGTGTCTGGAAATAGTGGCCGGTGTCGTCATTGACCCTAATTGCCACGCTACCTCCATACACAAAATCGTAAATTAGAGCACGCCACTCAGGAGAAAAACCTTTCATCCTCGATGTATCGTTGTAGGAAAGACCATTTGACCTTACCATAAGCCTTTTCGAAATCCAATTTTAAAATGACCCCATTAAGTTTCTTGGAATGCATCTCATGTACCGTCTCATGCAGAACTGCCACTCCATCAAGGATATTCCTTCCTTGCATGAAAGCAGATCCGAGAAGGTTGTACAACATGATCCGCGACCATATTCAGTCTAATGGTGGCCACTTTCGTGAAAATTTTGAAACCGACGTTTAAGAGGCAAATAGGTCTATATTGTTGAATCCTTTCTGCCTCATTAACCTTCGGTAACAAAATTACTTCACCAAAATTTAGACGAAATAGTTCTAGTTGTCCTGTGTGAAGGTCACTGAACAAATCTAGAAGATCCAATTTGATAGTATCCTAGAACGTTTGATAAAACTCCGCTGGGAAACCATCTGCACCCGGTGCTTTATTGCACTCCATTTGGAAAATTGCTTTCTTAACCTCATCCTCAGAATAAGGCGCAGTTAGGAGGCCATTTTCCTCTGGAGAAACTTGGGGTATATCGTCCGTGCGGTCCTCATTAAGGGAGAAAGAACTTTCCTCCGGAGGCCCAAACAGATCCTTATAGTAATTAGTAATGTAAGATTTGAGCTGATCGTGCCCTTCAATAACCCCTTCATCTTGGATGAGAGAATGAATACGTTTTTTCCGATGCCTTCCATTGGCTAAGCCATGAAAATATCGTGTATTCGAATCCCCTTCCAAAATGAATTTGGCCTTTGATCGTTGATACCATTTGAGTTCCTCTTCGCGAAGAAGGCTCGCTATCTGCGCATTGGATTGATTCTTAAGGTCAATCTCTTGCGTGGATAACGGTCTCACTTCCGCTAGGGCCTCTAGGTCATCGATCACTTGTGAAAGGCGAATCTTTTCTTTCTTAAGAATACCAGCCGTATGGGCAGCCCAACCCGTGAGATGTTTACGCATAGCGCGCATTTTATTATTCCATCTCGTCATCGGATTGTTGCCCCTAACCGGTCTTTCCCACACCCTCTTAACCATCTCGTGAAATCCATCACGTTGTAGCCAACCTAGTTCAAATTTGAACGGCCGTTTACAAACTCCGACGTGGATTCCCGGTGGTTAAGAGAATGGGAGCGTGGTCGGACAGCTTTTCAATACGCTCTAGGGCGCGGACGGACACCATGGGATATTGATTCTCCCATTCGGTGTCCATCAACACACGATCTAGTTTCTCGTATGTTGGCTCGGGCAAGCTGTTGGCCCAAGTAAACCGTCGACCGGACATAAAAACCTCTCTTAAGTCCAAGCTATCAATGACAAGCATTAAACAAGAAAGGCCAATGTCCATCAAAAGGACCTTTACTCTTCTCATGAGGAAATCTCATCAAATTAAAATCCCCGCCGATTAAAATCGGATGCGGATTATCCTTTGTGAGATTTACCAACTCACGAAGAAAGTCGGCCTTAAAAGCGTCTTGGGCAGCACCATACGCAGCAACCGGACTCCAAATGAAACCGTCTCGCTTTGTTCCGGATATCGAGTTTGATGTGGTACTCTCCATCCGAACTAGCAAGAACAGATCATTGTGTCTATGCGGATGCCAAGTAAAATGCCCCCAGACCTACCACGAGGCGGACGAGAAAACCACCGAAAGTTAATCCCGCTCGACAATCGGTCGAGGAAACTTTGTGAGAAATTTCGTCTGCCCGTCTCCGATATTGCAATAAAATCTAAATCATAATCTCTACAACCATCGGCAATGTGAGAATGTTTAGCCAAGTCTCCAAGACCTCTGCTATTCCAAAACATGCCAATCATCGAGAAACTTTTGTAGATTTAGTATTTTTGCCATATCTACGAGACTTCTTACCAGCGGAAGATCGGGAACCACGTGCGAAGCTTTTAGATCATAAATTGAACTAAGCTCCGAGTGTTCCAAATCGACCTCGCAAGAGAACCAATAATAGACGAGAGGAGCTGACCATCTAAGATGTCATCCGCTCCATCATCGTCATCAACAGGGGTCTCCAGCCCAGTGGAGTCATTCGGAGCAACCGTTAAACGGTCAAGCTCCGTCTGTCTCAACACATTGGCAGAACCCGAAACCTCGTCAGGTCTAGTACCCAACGAAACTCCTAAACTGATCAAATTAGAAGAAATGCGAGAATCTGAAAAAGATGTGAAAGACTTGGATGAATGTGTCGTACCTGCCGTATCCAAGTTCTTCTCCGCCTTACGTCGTATGGCTCTCTGCATGGCGTCCTCATCGGTAGGTCCCGCCCCATCCTCCGAAAGCGCGTACCTCCCACTCCTCCTCAAAGTCGGCTGAACGACCGGAGGAGGGACGGTAGGGGGAGGATGCTGCGGAGCGGGGATCGGTGAAGTAGAGCTCGGGCGTGGCGAAGAAGTGGTCGAAGCAGGGACGATCGACGAAGCGGGTGAAGAGGTAGGTGATGCAGGGGTAAGAGGCGATGAAGCCCCCCGCACCGACCCCGACCTCGACAACCCACCGGCTGCTGGAGTAGGAGGCGCAGACGATGGGGCATCAGCCGACCCCAAAGGGTCCAGGCCATGCCCCAGCCCCGGCGTCCCCACCACCTGTGGGGATGGAGCGATCTCCCGAGGTGCGTCCGAGTCCCGCTGTCCGTCGACGTAGGCCACGCCACGGGGTGGCTGCGCGTCCACCGAAGGAGAGGCAGCCGCAGCGACCCCCCTCCCGGCGTCAATGCCACGCGACGGCCGAGGCGACGAGACGACGGTGGGCGTGCATGGCGCGGCCTCCACTGAGGCCGCTCCCCCCGTGCCTCGACCTGGTGGCGCAGCAGCGCGGCGTCGCCCGCCGCCTCCTCCTCCAGGACCGGTCCATGCAGCAGCAGGCCGCCAGGTGGTGGTGAGGGTGGCGGTGCCCTCGAGGCCAGCTCCAGCGCCTCCACCCTCGAGGCTGAAGATGGCTGCGATGCCCCTGGAGGCGCGAAGCTCGACGATGGAGAAGAAGCCGGCCTAGTCCGACCCTGCATGAAAGTCCGAACACGAGAAGGTGAAGGAGTCCGAGATGCCCGTGGTGGAGAAGCAACTAGATGCGGTGTCTGGGACCGTGCCCTCACCACTATCTCCCGTCCTCTATCGGTCACCGGTGAGTGATTAAAAGGAGTCAGAGCCAGCTGTGCACCCGTCGTCGAAGATGTACCAGTCATGTGCGTAGGAGGGCGGGTATCCACCTCCATGTTCGCCGTCCCTGGTGCAGCCTCCGCTGAACCATCCTCTAGTCGCTTCTCCTCCGCACCATGAGAATCATCAGTATCCTCTCCATCTTTCCAGAAGAAAGGCCGAAACCGTGAGTCGGGCTCGAAACCATCCGCCTCCTTCTGAAACCAAAATCTGTAGCCATTGAGGTGAAGCAAAGCAACCACCTCCAAATAGCCACGTTTATCTCTCGAGAGCACCGAAACATCCCGCATAGCCACCAAAATGCGAACAATCCCCTGACTGCGAAGAGTCTATAAGTCCACATCAAGAGTAGAACCAATGAGAGTCCCAACAGCCCATAGCCCAAGAAAGTGCTTCACGTGAATCCGGCACACCCTCAACATGCACCCAAACTGGCTTCATAACAAAGGCCGGAGCAATATCCTGGTGTTCCCAAGTAGAGACAAGAACCTGTGCCTGAACCTTGGGCACACTCATCTGCATGCCGTCTATCCTCGCCAAATCATCATGTGTAGGAACCCCAACAAGAAAGGCCTTCTCCCCATGTGGAGACGCCACCCATCTCCAGGCGGGATTCCCAGGACACATACGTGCAAGGAGACTCTGAATATCCGCCGCCGTGACTGTCCCCTCACCAGACACCTGAACCAAAGCAGTGGGTGTACCAGAGGCAATCAACTGAGGCTTATACACCGAGTCAGGGAGCTGCAGGTCAAGAGTAGCATCATTACCGCAACCAACAAAAAAGCTCATGGGCTTCGGAACCTTCAGAATAGGGCATCTAACAGTCGGATGGTCCCCAGAATCACAAACCAAACAATAATGCAGGACCTTGCAGTTCTTTGTAGTATGAGTATTCACATCGCATTTCCAACATCGACCCACCTTCTTCTGTTTCACGGGTGCAACAGGAGCTGGAGCAACTGTAAGAATCTGCTCAGGTGCAGCAGCCATACCCTGCGGTGCAATTACAGCTGGCTGTCCCATAGCCTCCGGGGTGGGCTGCCCAAGAGGAGGGGCAGTCTCCGGACCCACAACGGCCACCGCCTTCTTCTTCCGCCTTTTCTTCCCTTGACCAGGCTGAGCAGGCGGTTGCTGTTGAGGTGGTGGCAGCTGAGTCTGCGGCTGCGTAGGGGCGACCTGTGGCAAAGGTACCTGCGGCATGTACTGCTGCCCCACTTGCGGATACTGATAGTACTGACCAGAAAACTGCTGGTAAGATTGCTGCGGAGTTACGTACTGCAACGGAGGAGCGGGTGCGCGGGTAGGCGGACGAAACCCCATATTTGGCCGCGGTGCAGGGGCAGGCTGCGGCGGCATTGGGGCGCCGGCCGGCCATCCTTGGAAACCTGGCGGGCCAAGGTACGTCGCAGCGCCGGCGACAGGGGGCGCACCTGGCCACACCGCAGCAGGCGTGGGCGCCGCAGCCCCTTGAGTCGACGTCGATGCCCCGGGCGGCACCGTCAGCCGCGACGGGCCGGACATGGCGGCGCAGCCTCGGCCTCCCGCGACCACCTGCGCGAAGGAGCGGGTTGGGAGTGACGGAGGCGGGGAGGAACGGTCGCGCGCTGCCGAAGGTTGGAGATGATCGTTGGCGGCGGTGGCGACGTGGCGAAGAGAAGCAGCGTCGATGACGGCAGAAGGGCGAGACGAGGAGATCACGCGATCGTGACTTCCTCCACGATATCGTGCCGCGCGTTGGAGGCCCTTCACCGCATGTGCAAACCCGGCCCACCTCTGCTGGGGCCCACCTGCACGATCCGAAGATCCCGCCTCCGGAGGCAGGAACCGAGGCGCGATCACCGCTTCGGCCGCGGACTGCGCCAGCGAGGTCGCCACTTCCGCCAGCGTCCTCTGCTCCGACCGCCCATCCTCGACCCACTCCTCGACCATCGAAAAAGCTCCTCTCTCGCCCGGCAGCGACTCGACGAAGAAGTCTCCTAGAACCGCCGGCGGCGTGACCCGTCTCGGCGGCAAAGGACCCTTCCACGCCTTCAGCCGCACCGGGGCCTTGGACAGCCGCAGACCCGACGGAGAAGAAGACGCCGGTCGACGAACCTCCTCCCGAACAGATGATCTTGGCGGCGAGGAAGATCTTGCCCTCGCTGCGATCGGCCTAGACTCGGCCTTCTCCCAAACACGGGATTCCGCCGTAGGATAGCCAATACGAGACCAGAAATCACCGAGCAGCTCGTCGCCGATGAGGACAGCAGCGGTATCCGGTGGTGGAACACGTGGTTCATCAGCCAGACCTCGCCATGCCACCTCCTCCGCCACAGAAAGCTCCTCCTCGCCTCCCGAGATCTCACCGAGAAGATCAAAACGCGAACCAGGGCTCGACGAAGTGGCCGACGGCCGATCTGCCGGCGATCTCCCTAGCCCGATCGGCTGAAGGAGCAGCCTACGGCGAGGTTTCCTCGGCGGCGTCCGCCAGCCCTCACTCGGCATCCTCTCCCTCACCTGGCCGTCTAGATGCGTTGAACATGATGCGATGCCATGACTATTGCTCACGCCTTTCATTCAGATGTTTGCCATTGCTCACTTCTGAGTATCTTCATCGCCTAAAGGCTCCTCAACACTGAAATTTTCTTCTTCCTTCTTCTTTGGTTCGCCACAGCATTGAAATACGCCGTGTTTCTATCTCCTTTTAATATTTCTTGTTCTCTCGATCTTTGTCCAGCTTTTATCTCTTCCACGGCACAAATTGAGTTAAGTTTTGTTGCCATTTATTTCATTCTAGAGAATTCTTCGATAACAACGGTTGAGACTCTAACATAATGTCAAAACAATCATATTCTGCCATTTTAATTTCTTCTGATAAGGTTTCTAGTGAGGAAAATGATATGCTGGATGTTCCTTTCACCCAAGAAGAGATAAAATCTGCAATTTTTACTCTTATAGTGAGGGCACTCCGGAGAGGATGACTTTACTTTCTTATTCTATCAAAAGTTTTGTGAAGTAATAGAGGTAGACTTGATCAACGCTTTAGAGATTTTGAAGACATGTTCAGACTGAACTTTAGCTCAATCACACTCATTCCAAAAGAAGCGAATGCTAAAAACTTTAAAAAGTTCAGGCCTATTGCACTCACAACTTGATGTTTCAATTTTTTTGAAAGCTTGTACGAGTAGGATGAGTAAGCTTGCTGACAGGGTAATTTCCACAAACCAATCTACCATTATTACGGGCATATATATTCTGGAGACTATCGTTACAAGGCATAAAATTATTCATAACTTGCATCAAAATAAAGATGGCCTGATTCTGAAATTGGACTACGAGAAATCCTCTGACGAAGTTAATATAAAATTTATGGAAGAAATGCTTAAACATCGAGGCTTTAGCCAAAAATTGTTGGATAAAATCCACTGCCTGCCTCACAAAGGATCCGCGGGGATTCGAATCAATGATCAAAATAGTAATTTCTTTTAAACAGGAAAGGGTATGAGGCACGGAGACCCCTTTGCTCCACTTCTTTTCACATGATTGCAGATGTGTTTTCGAAAATGATTACTAAAGCTGCTAATGGAGGTCTTATTTTGGGTTGCTCACTAGGTTCAGAACGTGAGGGATCATCGGCGTGCAATATGCAGACGATACCCTATTATTCTTGAAAAATGATTTAGAATCAACTTTAAACCTACAATGGGTTTTGTCAATTTTGGAACAAATGTCTGGTATGAGGATTAACTTTGACAAATGTGACATGGTGCCTATTAATGTTCTAGAAGAACAAACTAAAATCCTTTCCCAAGTTTTCGGTTGTAAAGTGAGCAAGTTCCGCTGAAATACCTAGGTGTTCCCCTCCATTTCAGTAAACTTAGAAAATAAGATTTGTAACCGGTGATTGATCTTATTCCCAAAATGGCTGCTGGTTGGAGGGGTAGGATTTTGTCCTACGCTGCTAGAATAACCTTGATACAATCCTATCTGGCAAGTGTTTATTTACTTTCATCAAATAAGTTACCTTCTTGGGCAATAAAAGCAATCAACTCTCAAATGGGGCATTGCTTCTGAGATAATTATGAGGGGCATTGACAAGGGATTAACTTGTCAATGACTACATATTGTAGACTTAGGGTTTCGTAAGAAGAGTAGATCTCGAATGTTCAGCCGAACAAATGTGCTCAACTCAATATTAGGATGGCTAGGGTTACAATGATTCGATCCTCTTTTCGTCCCTCGGCTTCTCCTCTATATAGGAGGCGAAGCCGAGGCTTTTCTGTGTCGTACAAGTTTACAATCTATCGTGCCACGTTAAGCCTTTCCTATATTGACACAAGTTTCCTTTTACAACTCTAATTTCTTAACCCAAAATCCTTCAACCTTCTGAGCCTCCAAAGGTTCCAGTCCATGGGCTTCTTGATTTCCCGTAGACCAAGGGTACTTATTCGGCATGCCTAATAGGCATACCTATGTCAGTGGCTCCCGAGATTTTGCTTTAACCATAGAGTCGAGTAAAATCTCCGTCATATATCTATTAACAAAACTTTCGAGTTGCATTCATGTTTTACTCAATATCTATCTTGCACGAGGATAATGGTAAATGAGGCTGGTTCATTTGACAGATCAGGTACCAGTTGATTGCTCTTGTGGAAAATCCACATAAAACTGCTTCAAGCTCAAGTCCCTGGACTCGAACCTGAAATACTGGTGTAATTCGTCACGTGCCGCTTCAGGACTTATCGTAAATTAAATTCTAGCTTATTTTATCGAATACCCAACGCGTCTACCGGGATTTTTCTTCACATTTATTGATGTGGATAAAGTGGAAGAGCGCATTCATGTGCGATACCACGCCACACAGGACGGATCCTAGGATCTTACCTTCGCAAACACTTTTTCGAGTCACGATATTCATAGTTTTTATCGCGGCGGATGCGCTCTAAGAATATATTATCGAGTGCCTTTGTACGGCTGATGGAATTCTTCATTTATTCAGGTTGACATATTTATATTAAATAATATCTTGTCCTCCCGATGGTAGTACATGACGAGTTATGTATAACTCGAAGATGTACGTAAAAATTCTTCGGCTTCAACTCTATATTGTCTTGTCATTTATTTCTCTTTCTTTTCTCTTCTATATTTCATCGGGTGCGCGACCAGCGGTCCTGATGGAAGTAGCCCCCGAGGCTACAGCCGAGTGTTTGCACTTAGTTGTAGGATCAAATTTTGTTATTTAACCAATTATATATTTTTTATCATCATCACGTCATCTTATCAGAAGTAGTTTCAATACTTCTGATAAGAGTAGCCCCCGAGCATATGGACAGGTGCTTGCAGCTGGACATAGGCTCTCAAGATTTACTTTGTACTATATATTGCTCCATTAATTCAAAGATTTGTACCACCATAATGTTGGTGTTGACGAAGACCATGTGTAACCACCTCGGAAGACACGATTTTTGGTGAACCACTGTTTTGTGGGTCCAATTTTTCTGCTCTTCGCCCATGTTGTGCAAGTGGAACGCACACGTCGTCCGATAATCCCGGCATGCTCCTAGTAACCTACTCAATCCGTAAAATACTTTTTACTATGTGGCCACGTGTAGGGCTCAAGATCTTCCCGCTTTGATCCAATGGTCGAGCTTCATTGTCTTCCAGGTTATAAGGTTTTATCCCTAGGGCCATTTTCCCCTTCTGTGCCGCACACAATATTTTCACTTGCCACTGCCCTAGCTTCCTCCTTCGTTGAGCACCGCGCCTAGTTTTCTCTTCCTTTTTCCGCTCCGCCGCTTCGTCACCATGCTTCCCCGGACCAAGCGATGCAGTAACATCACCGCCGGTACTAGCGAGCGCGTGGAGAAGGAGAAGATCTTCAGATGGGAGAGATCTAAGATCTCCGCTAAGGATCGACGTATGCTTGAGAATCTGGGCCTGTTCAAGAATGAGGCAATGCAGATGCCAGGGGACGAAATTACTCCCCATCCTCCTGAGGGCTTCCGGGTAATCTTCACTGACTTTATTGTCCGTGGATTATCTGTTCCAGTCCACGAATTCCTTCGTGGACTTATTTTTATTTACAGGATTCAGCTCCATCAGCTGACCCCCAACTCTATCCTCCACATCTCCATCGTTATTACTTTGTGTGAGTGCTTTCTTGGCATCCACCCCCACTGGGGCTTGTGGAAACGTATTTTCTATCTTCGCCGCAACAACTCGAAGAACACCATCTACAACGTAGGCGGTGTCTATATTTGTGTGCATCCAGAAGCCGATTACTTTGACTTGAAATTCGCCGACTCCGTCCAAGGCTGGCGCAAGAAATGGCTATACGACAAGGATGAATCTTATGATGCTCAAAACTATGGTCTTGCCCCTTTTGACTTGTCGAAGACATCCAGAGGCGTAAATCCTGGGATGCAGAGGCTACATCCGAAGAAATAGCGGCCACCGAGTCCCTTATTGCTCGTATCCAAGCACTGTAGAATACTAAAGGGGGAACTGTCGGGTGTGTAGATTATTGCACACTTCCCGCGGATTCGAGTGCAACCTCTTCAAGCTCGAAAAAATCCCATTTGGCTATTTTCGGGTGCTGAAGATGTTGATAGGGTTTCCGAAGATCTTCCTTTGAAAGATTTGGAAAAGCTAGTATGCCGCTTCACCTCGTTGAGCAAGAAAAGTGAAGTTCCCTCCTCATGTCGCGTGGAACCTTTCAGTGGTGTCCATGCCCTTCCAGCTGTAAGTTATTTTTACTCGAGATACACTATTCTTCTTGCGAGTCCAATAAATTTGCGCCTACTAACTCGCTTTTTCTTTCTGCAGAACCACCGCGCTCTTTCTTCTCTTTCTCCCCTTCCCGAAGGTGGAGACTTACCTGAGCGAGCCATCTTCACTGATGACTCGCAGGAAACTTTCGTTTTCGAGAGCGAACCCGCAGAATCTGAAAAGAGTGCGGGTTCCTCTCACAAGATTTCGGAGACAGAACAAGTTTCTGGCTCCTCCCGTACAAGCTCTCCTCCTCCTGCGGCTTCTCCAGATAGGCGTAAGAGGAAGAGAAACTCTGACGAACAAGATTCCGGCGCGTCAAAGTTATCTCAACCAACTACCGAAGAATCTGCCCCCGAAGGACAAGAAATCTTCGACCCCTTCACTTGTGCTGGCAGCGTCATCTCGTCAGTTTGTCTTTCTTTCTACCAGCTATCTTGACTTATATTTTGTTTCGAGTTCTAAGGCTGCCGATGTGTGGACAGAGATGACGAAGAATTGTTGGAACTTGTGCCCCCTAAGCCAGCGAACACGAGCACATCTCACACGTTGGTCATGTCGGAATTGTACGCTTCACATGCTCGAAAGTCTTGTCTGCTTTCTCGTTCCACTCGAACTTTTCCCCTTGTTGGATAAGCGCGTAAAAGGGCAACGCTTTTTCTCTCAACCTGCCGATGAATATGCTCAAAGATGCGACTCGTCCAGTTAGCTGTTGTATCTCCTTAAACTTGGTTGGTTTTCTCATCGTTAGAATAGCTTGTATTTTCTCTGGATTGGCCTCGATTCCTCTAGCTGACACCAAGTATCCGAGGAGTTCTCCCACAGGAACGCCAAAGGAACATTTCTTGGGGTTCAGCTTGAGATGGAACTTGTCGAGATTGTCGAAAGTTTCCCGAAGATCATCGATGAGGGATGACCCTTGCTTTGTTTTGATGACAACATCGTTGATGTATACTTGGACGTTCTTGCCAATTTGCGTAGCGAGACACTTCTACATTGATGTCTACGGGAGCTTCTATTCTTGTAGACAGTGTTGGGCCTCCAAGAGCAGAGGTTTGTAGAACAGCAGCAAATTTCCCTTAAGTGGATCACCCAAGGTTTATCGATCTCAGGGAGGAAGAGGTCAAAGATATCCCTCTCATGCAACCCTGCAACCACAAAGCAAGAAGTCTCTTGTGTCCCCAACACACCTAATAGGTGCACTAGTTCGGCGAAGAGATAGTGAAATACGAGGTGGTATAAATAAGTAGTAGCAACGGCACCAGAAAAGTGCTTTGCCCAGGACAATAAACAAGCAGTAGTAACGCAGCAGAGTAGTAACGCAGTAAAACGAGTAAACAAGCAGCGATAGCGATATTTAGGAACAAGGCCTAGGGATTAGACTTTCACTAGTGGACACTCTCAACTTTGATCACATAACAGAATAGATAAATGCATACTCTACACCCTCTTGTTGGATGATGAACACCACTAATCGTGTAGGATTACACGAACCCTCAATGCCGGAGTTAACAAGCTCCACAATATTCGATGTTCATATTTAAATAACCTTAGAGTGCACGACAGATCAACACAACTAAACCAAGCACTAACGTAGCATGCACACTGTCACCTTCACGCTACGAAAGGAGGCATAGATCGCATCAATACCATCATAGCAATAGTTAACTTCATAATCTACAAGAGATCACAATCATAGCCTACGCCAAGTACTAACACGGATGCACACACTGTCACCATTACACCGTGCAGGAGGAATAAACTACTTTAATAACATCACTAGAGTAGCACATAGACAAATTGTGATACAAAACACATTGCAATCATAAAGAGATATAAATAAGCACTTCACTATGTCATTCATAACAGTGAATAAGTATTCTGTGAAATATAGCCTAAGAGACCCACACGGTGCACACACTCGTCACCTTTACACACGTGGGACAAGGAGTCTCCGGAGATCACATAAGTAAAATTCACTTGACTAGCATAATGACATCTAGATTACAAGCATCATCATATGAATCTCAATCATGTAAGGCAGCTCATGAGATTATTGTATTGAAGTACATAGGAGAGAGATGAACCACATAGCTACCGGTACAGCCCCGAGCCTCGATGGAGAACTACTCCCTCCTCATGGGAGATAGCAGCGTTGATGAAGATGGCGGTGGTGTCGATGGAGGAGCCTTCCGGGGCACTTCCCTGTCCCGGCGGCGTGCCGGAACAGAGACTCCTGTCCCCCAGATCTTGGCTTCGCGATGGCGGCGGCTCTGGAAGGTTTCTCGTACCGTGGCTTTTTCGTATCGTGATTTTAGGTCGAGGACCCTTAAATAGGCGAAGAGGCGGAGTCGGAGGGTCGAAGAGGCGGCGAGGAGATAGGGGGCGCGGGCTGATACGTCTCCAACGTATCTATAATTTCTGATGTTCCATGCTTGTTTTATGACAATACCGACATGTTTTGTTCACACTTTATGTCATTATTATGCGTTTTCCGGAACTAACCTATTGACGAGATGCCGAAAGGCCAGCTTCTGTTGTTCTTGCTGTTTTTGGTTTCAGAAATCCTAGTAAGGAAATATTCTCGGAATCGGACGAAATCAACGCCAAAGATCTTAGAATCCCCGGAAGCATCCAGAACACCCGAGAGTCGCCAGAGGGGGGCCACAGGCCCACCAGACCATAGGCCGGCGCGGCCTAGGGGTGGCCCGCGCCCCCCTATGGTGTCGTCGCCTCGTTGACCCTCCGACTCTGAATCTCCGCCTATATATTCGTCCCTGACCTAAAAACATCGACTAGTTCGACGAAACCAGAGAAAACCATCCAGAGCCGCCGCCATCGCGAAACTCCAATTCGGGGGACAGAACTCTCTGTTCCGGCACCCGGCCGGGACGGGGAATTGCCCCCGGAGCCATCTCCACCGCCGTCTCCACCGCCATCTTCACCGCCATCGCTGCCTCCATGATGAGGAGGGAGTAATTCACCCCCGGGGCTGAGGGCTCCGCTGTAGCTATGTGGTTCATCTCTCTCTTTGTGATCAAGTTGAATATCATCTATGTGCTACTCTAGTGATGTTATTAAAGTAGTCTATTCCTCCTCCATGATGTAATGTTGGCAGTGTGTGCATCATGAAGTACTTGGTTTATGCTATGATTGTGATCTATTGTAGATTATGAAGTTAACTATTACTATGATGGTATTGATGCGATCTATTCCTCCTTTCATAGTGTGATGGTAGTAGTGTGCATGCTATGTTAGTACTTGGTTTGGTTGTGTTGATCTATCTTGCACTCTAAGGTTATTTAAATATGAACATTGAATATTGTGGAGCTTGTTAACTCCGGCATTGAGGGTTCGTGTAATCCTACACAATGGTGTTCATCATCCAACAAGAGGGTGTAGAGTAGTCCTATTATGTGATCATTGTTGAGAGTGTCCACTAGTGAAAGCAGGATCCCCGGGCCTTACTTCCAAGCATTGAATCTCCGTTTGTTTACTGTTTTGTTGAATGTTTACTCGCTGCCATATTTTATTCAGATTGCTATTATCACTCATACTCATCCATATTACTTGTATCTCACTATCTCTTCGCCGAATTAGTGCACCTATACACCTGACAAGTGTATTTGGTGTGTTGGGGACACAAGCGACTTCTTGCTCCGTGGTTGCAGGGTTGCTTGAGAGGGATATCTTTGACCTCTTCCTCCCTGAGATCGATAAACCTTGGGTGATCCACTTAAGGGAAACTTGCTGATGTTCTACAAACCTCTGCTCTTGGAGGCCCAACACTGTCTACAAGAATAGAAGCTCCCGTAGACATCAAGCACTTTTCTGGCGCCGTTGCTCGGGAGGAAAGGTAAAAGGCACTCATACTTCGGTTCCAGGTAACAGTACTTTTCTGGCGCCATTGTGTTTGTGCTCGAAGCTATTTCCTTTAGATCCTGTAATTGCATCTTTTTGTTTCTTGTTTACACTAGTTTGGCATAATGGACAATAATGAGCTTCTTACTTTATTTCCTGATTTAAGACATGGATGGTTTGATCCGAAAATTAAAAAACCCATGGAACATATTAGTATGAACGCAATTACTGCTAATGCTATGAATAAGTCTAAGCTTGGGGAAGCTAGTTTCTGTGATCTTTTTGGCTTCCCATCTTTAGGGGAGAAAATTTGTTCTGATAATGCTTTATCTCCCATATGCGATAACTCTAATAATGCTTGTGATACTTTAAATCCACCAACTCGCAAGTACTTCTTTCAAGATACCCATGAAAATTATTGAACGTGTTATGGATAACCGCTATGAAGGGGATGGAACTATCCATCCTAAAGATCATTTACTGTTTTTGCATGAATTATGCGGGTTATTCAAGTGTGCAGGTATCTCTATGGATGAAGTGAAGAGGAAGCTATTCTCCGTTTCGCTGTCTGGTAAAGCGGCGCATTGGTATAGATTGTTGGAGAATAGTCATTCTCTTGGTTGGGAGGAAATTGCATCTCTCTTTTATTCTAAATTTTATCCTCCTCATGAAGTGCATATTGATAGGAATTATATTTATAACTTTTATCCTCGTGATGGAGAGAGTATTTCTCAAGCGTGGGGGAGATTGAAATCACTAATGCTCAAATGTCCCATTCATGAGCTCCCTCGTAATGTTATTGTTAACAATTTTTATGCGAGACTTTCAGGACAACACAAGGACTATCTGGATGCCTGTTCGGAGGGATCTTTCACAAGCAAGGAGGTTGAAGCTAGGTGGGATCTTCTTGATCGGATTGAGGAGAACGCTGAAGGATGGGAGAACAATGAAGGTAAAGAGTCAGGTATAAATTATGATTATGAATGCATTGAAGCTTTTATGGATACCGATAAATTTCGAAATATGAGTGCTACTTATGGTCTTGACTCTCAAGTTGCTGCAAATCTTTATAAATCCTTTGCTTCTCATTTTGAATTGCCTAAGAAGAATTTTGATAAGTATCATGAACCTTTTAAAGAGGCTTGCATGAAGAATAAAATTGTTGTTAATTATTGCAATAAGCATGCTCAAACTCCTAAGAATGCTATTTCCTATAAGCATGTTAATTTTTGTGGAATGCATAGACCTTGTGGAATTAATCAAGCCAAAGATGAATATTGCATCCGTCATATTAATGAAAAAACTAGAAAGTGGCTTAGGGCTCTAGATGATCTTGGTAAAAAAGTTTGTGCCCTCTATCCTTTTATTTGTGAAGTTTGCCATGAAGTGGGTCATTTTAATTTTGAATGCTCCTCCAATGATAATTTGAACCCAATGAGTGCTGCAAATTTGTATTGTGATGATGAAATTACTCCTAATCAGCATGATGAGCTTACTTTATTTTTGGGGTGCGAAGAACTATCGAGAAAAATCTCTTTGTTACATATGAGTGATCTTGATATTGATGATGTCCTGCATGGGTGTTTTTCTTATTGCATTGATAATAGCCATACAAATACTTACATACAAAATATTTTAGAAGATGACACCTTGCCAAAATATGATAGGACCGCTATGTGTTTTGAACTAATTAATGGAAAGGAGGAATCCTCCCAAGTTTCTTCTATTGTTTCTAAAAGTAAATCAGGTTATGCGGACAAGCCACCCTTCAAGCCTCTTCCTCCTAAAGAAGGGAACGAGGAGAAGGAAGAGAAGAAGAAGAAGAAGAAGAAGAAGAAGGGAACGAAGAAGAAGAAGAAGAAGAAGGAGAATAAAAAGAAAGAGGTAACGGCGTATCCCCGCGTGAATGAGATAACGCTAGGTAACCGTAAGTATGATGCTCCTAATAATTATTGTGATAATGAATCTGAATACGATGATCTTCCTATGCCCTTTACATACATTAGCGATCATGATTTGAATGGGCACATTACTTTTGATATTGCAAATCTCTGGGAAACTAATTCTGAAAATGATGATGATAATAATTGCCATAGTGTCAGTGCTATCCATGCTTCCTCCCATAATGATATAGAAAGCTCTAAGCTTTGGGAAGAGGTGTTTGAAAATCCTTTTGCTACTGATCATTATGTGTTTGATACATCTCCTTCTAATAACAATGATGGTATGGTCATAGATAAACCGACTGTGAAAGATAACTATTCTATTTCTTATGATGACACCGTGCCTCCGATCTTTGATGATTATTATAAAGAATGCTATGATATAGGTTATAACTATCCTTATGAAACTTGTCATAGTCATGATTGGATTACCAAAAACAATTCTTTTAATATGCAACTTGTTTACCATGTTCAAATTCTTGATAATAATCTTGCTCCAATTACTATTAATGAGAATAACTCTTCTTATGCCAAAATTAATGATACTTCTATGCATATGAACCATGATAAGAATGTTTTAAGTGATGGGTATATTGTGGATTTCATCAATGATGCTACCGAAAGTTATTACGAGAGAGGGAAATATGGTTATATGCATCTTAATAATATTAAGTTTCCCCTCTTTATGTTGAGAATCTTGAAGTTACTCGTGTTTTATCCTCTTATGCTTGTCACTTTGTTCTTCATGAATTCATTTGTGTACAAGATTCCTCTGCATAGGAAGCATGTTAGGATTAAATGTGTTTTGAATTTGCCTCTTGAAGCTCTTTTTTGCTTCAAATACTATTTCTTGCGAGTGCATCATCAAAACTGCTGAGCCTATCTTAATGGCTATAAAGAAAGAACTTCTTGGGAGATAACCCATGTGTTTATTTTGCTACAGTACTTTATTTTATATTTGTGTCTTGGAAGTTGTTTACTACTGTAGCAACCTCTCCTTATCTTAGTTTTGTGTTTTGTTGTGCCAAGTAAAGTCGTTGATAGTAAGGTTCATACTAGATTTGGATTACTGCGCAGAAACAGATTTCTTTGCTGTCACGGATCTGGGCAAAATTCTCTGTAGGTAACTCAGAAAATTATGCCAATTTACGTGAGTGATCCACGGATATGTACGCAACTTTCATTCAATTTGAGCATTTTCATTTGAGCAAGTCTGGTGCCTCAATAAAATTCGTCTTTACGGACTGTTCTGTTTTGACAGATTCTGCCTTTTATTTCGCATTGCTTCTTTTGCTATGTGGGATGGATTTCTTTGTTCCATTAACTTCCAGTAGCTTTGAGCAATGTCCAGAAGTGTTAAGAATGATTGTGTCACCTCTGAACATGTGAATTTTTGATTATGCACTAACCCTCTAATGAGTTGTTTTGAGTTTGGTGTGAAGGAAGTTTTCAAGGGTCAAGAGAGGAGGATGATACAATGCGATCAAGAAGAGTGAAAAGCCTAAGCTTGGGGATGCCCCGGTGGTTCATCCCTGCATATTTCAAGAAGACTCAAGCATCTAAGCTTGGGGATGCCCAAGGCATCCCCTTCTTCATCGACAAATTATCGAGGTTCCTTCTCTTGAAACTATATTTTTATTCGGTCACATCTTATGTACTTTACTTGGAGCGTCCGTATGTTTCTTGTTTTTGTTTTTGTTTGAATAAATACTTGTGTGGGAGAGAGACACGCTCCGCTGGTTCGTATGAACACATGTGTTCTTAGCTTTTAATGTTCATGGCGAAGGTTGAAACTGCTTCGTTAATTGTTATATGGTTGGAAACGGAAAATGCTACATGTAGTAATTGGTATGATGTTGTTGGCGTCCGAAACCCACCGGCGAGCTACGGCTGGCAACACGAAGAGCCGGGAACAACCTTAGGGCTGCGGCTGGCCCTGGTCCCTCCGAGCGACGGCCCGCAAAGCTCCTGGTACACACGTCCCGATGCTGGGTGCAAGGGCGTGCCACCCGATCTATACCCGATCGGGAAGGTGATGGATTTGCTTCGCTAAGTTTCCTGCATGGCATACACGTAAACATTAAATACGAGCCTCGTTCGGCTCTCGAGTTGTCTCGTGAATCGGCTCAAGGAGCCGATCCACCCATGGTTCGTATGAGGTCTACGATCGCATGGTGGTCCTGCTTGATCAATATGTAGCTAAAACGACCTATGACGATTTAGGGTTTTCACCACATAATCAGAACGTCCTACTCGTGATTGATCCTGGCAGCCACGCACGGTGATAATAAACCGACCCTAGACAAGGCCTAAAAACCAACATTAAGTTGATCCCCGGAACATCTTGTCTAGGGTTAGCAAACTACACCCTACGTACCACTGGATCATTCAACCCGTTTGTAAGGCCTAACTATGCGAGATATTAAACTAATCCCTGAAGAATCAAGGAGCAATCATAACGGATCGGATCTACTAAACAATGATCAAGCAAGGTGCCGCCCTTACACCTAAGAAAGGTGTAAGGACGGCTAGACGTCTAAGGGTTGCATGGACGGAAGCATGTAGCACGGTAGAACAATGCTAACCCTAACACATCTATGATAACTACGTTGCTCGCCATCAAAAAGGCTTCAGTACGAGCAACGCATGAACAACGAATAAACATATACTGCCTAGATCGTAAGATGCGATCTAGGCATCATGATGCTTACCCGGAAGAAACCCTCGAAACAAGGGGTCGGCGATGCGCCAAGATTGGTTTGTGATGAACGTGATTGTTGTTTTTCTTGATAACCCTAGATACATATTTATAGTCCGTAGACTTTCTAACGTGGGAATAATCCCAACCGTGCACGAGCCAAACTCTAACTAACCGACACGTATCCTACTATATTTACAGATACACGGGCAAACTAGCCCAAACTCCTTGTATAAGGCCGATTAGGTATATCTTCCATGTATATTCTTCAAGCCCAATCTTGATCGCGGCCCACCTCTGATCCGGTCAAATTCTGGTGATAACACATGCCCCCCTGGTTTTGGAATTGATAATTCCAAAATCACTCTGCTTTTTCTTCGTCGGGTCATGTCGTGGCAGTAGCAGAACCGTCGCAAGTATTCTTCATCATGATGCCTCGCCTTCTCAACTTCTCTCGCAAGATTTGATAGCTTTAGCATCACTTCCTCGGAAACCGTAATGGCATTAAATTTCCACTATGTTCCCCCTTATTTAACCGTGCCGAACGATTCGCCTCTTCATCCCCCTCCTCTGTTCTAGCTATCGGCACCAAAAAACCCTCTTTCCCTGTAGCAATGTCTTCCTCTTCCTCCGTCTCATCGGGCCTTTCTTTCCAATCTTCTTCCTCGAGTGAGCAGGAGTGGGACTTCGACTTTGTGCCAGATGGCCCACCCGAGGCCCTCGTCGGGTCAGATGGTGACCTGCCCCTAACCGATGGGGAGGACGGCCTCCAGTTCCTCATCGAAGGGGAGCTGGAGAGCGAGAGCGAGGACGACCTCCACTCCTGGGCGAACCCCACCTCTTCCGACAAGGCGGAGGAAGAAGAAGAAGAGGAAGAAGAGGAGGAACAGGAGGAAGAGGAGGAGGATGACTCCTCTTCCTCCATCGGGTATCCGCCGGCGAAGCGCTTCCGCGCCTGGGCGGACAGCGAGGACGATGATGATGACGAGGAGGAAGAAGCTCCGGCCGAGGGCTGGGGTAGCAGCGACGAGGAATTCTCCGGAAGCAGCGCCGACGGCAGCTACGATGCCGACGACGAAGCCAACGAGGATTAGTAGTGCAGGATTAGTAGTTCCTGAGCAATCGGCTCTTCTTTTGTTCCTCCTTTCTTGAGCAATCGGCTCTTCATTGTAAGGATCCCCTTTTATTATAATGAAGAAGTGTTCCCAATCAATTTTTTGCCGATAGTCAAAGTCAAACAACCCCCCAAAAAAGAGCCGATGGCATCGCATCGGCCTCTACCATAATACGCGAGCAAGGCCAACCCAGTTGCCCCTCCAAACGGTAACCTGCCACCTTCGTCTGAGAAAGCAAACTCAGATCCCCAAATCGCCGCCCGAGCAGTTCCAACTCACGGCCACCCGCATCTCAGATCTCGACCGCGCCGCCCCAACTCCACAGCGCATCCAATGGCGGAATCATCCAATACCAACGCCATGGTCTCCGGTCTGAAGGTAATCCTTAGTCGCCTCTCGCCATTCGAACCAACGTTAGGATTAATAGCAAACACCTGAATTAATGTTCTTTTCCGTTATTAATTTTAGGTTTCAGACATCCTGCTGCCACATCCTTCTCTCGCAAATTCTATGTGCCTCGGTCCCCGTTCTTCCGAGAGTCCCGCTCTCTTGATTTCATGCGAGGCTAACAGAATCCCCTTCGTGAACCAGAATTTAGATCTATCTTCCTGGGCCGACTGCCTGCGAGCCTAGCCTAATCCTCCTGAGGGTTGGGTGGCATGGTACAATAGAGTGTCCAAAACCCACTATGCCACCTGGGAAGCCATAGGGATAGCCGATGCCTTGTCATTATCATTGTCTCCCCTTGAAAAGAATGAAAATATTCTGAAAACCATCGGCTACTTCTGGTCCGATGCACGGAACTGCTTCATGTTTGGCCATGGCCCTATGACACCAACTCTGCTGGATGTGGCCATGATCACAGGCCTAGACATTGCATCCCCAAGCCCCTCTGCATTTAAGCTGCCAAAAGTTCCTTTTACCCTTTCCTCTAAAAAAGAGTGTACCAGTTGGGGTGCCTACCTCAATCGTTATATGAAAACCAAAGGCCCTGTGACAGAGAGAGAACACACAGCCTTCCTGAACTTCTGGTTGGAGCACTTCATATTCTGTGGCCCATCACTTGCCCCAACCAAGAATTACCTTTCCCTGGCCTATGAACTTGCCAAAGGCACCCAACTTGGCCTTGGCAAACTGTTTCTTGGAGAGGTCTATCGATCTCTTCAACTGACGTCTGTCAAACTATTCTCTCAAAAGACAGTTAAAACTGGAGGCCCCTGGTGGTTTATTCAGTTATGGGCTCAACTGTACTTTCAGAACCAGATCCCAGACTTCCCACCTTTGGCCACCCGCACCTTCCCAGATGCTAATGAAAAGGAGATCCGATGCACCAGCTATGGCCAAGCTTTGTATGGTCTCCCAGGCAGCAGGCTGATCCCCAAGGAAGCAGCAGGGTGGTTCAAGATTTTCTTCCAAGGCTTGGACAACCCCCTGTTCTTTCCTTATACTGAATCGGAGAACTTTGAGAACCCAGTCTCCTTCCGATTGGATAACTTTGCCGATGACGCTAGCACCCGGCATTTGTACTCTATCATGGTTCGTCCTTGCTTTCTCCCAGTTGGCATGAGTACCTCAAACCGGATCATCAAGTCTGGTTATGAGTCTTACCAACCGGTAGTAGTAGCCCGACAACTTGGTCTCGGGCAGGTGCCTCCACACTTCTTCCTACACCACCTGACAGCAAGCAGAGCTGAACTGCCTGACATCCTCACTGGCCAAAGGTGCTATACCTTCTTTGATGCTCTGGCCGTTCCAATTCCCCACAACCTCCGTTTCACCTTCACTACCGATGGTTTCGAGACTTGGTGGTCCATGTGGAAGACCCATGTCTTCAGGAGAGCTCTAGGACCGTTGCTGAGACAACTTGATGCCGAGTATGACGTTCCTGCAGACCAGGTACCATTACTTATAAATTTCTTGCAACGGCTCATGGTAATTGTCTGTAACCTGACTCTATCTCCTGGCAGCAACAAGATGGCCCAGAGCCCACGCAAGCAGATGGCTCCCCCTTTGAATTCCTTCCTCCGGCCCCAGTGGTTCTCTTCTGCCAGAGCTCGCCACCCCTGAAGAAGGTCATAATGCAGAGTCAGCCGATTTCACCGAAATTGGCTCCCAAGAGTAAAGCATCTTCGGGGCCAGTTGCCCCCCGAGCCTCAACTCAGGCGAGGACGGCAGTGAGGAAGGTGGCTGCCAGAAAGACCCTGAAGCGCAAAGCTCCTGCCCAAGAAAGCTTGCACGTAAGTTGACTGGTGCCTTGACCATATTTATCTGCCTTCCCAGTCTTTGCAACATGCTTGTACTTCTTTCTACAGACTTCCACCGAAGAGAACTCCAGCGGGGAAGCAGAATCCAGCCAGAGGGATTCGAGCTCGGGAAATTCCGAGAGGTCTACCACACAGAGCCAGATGGCCTCGCCAGCGCCGGCTTCTAAGAAAAGGTCGACTCCCGAGCCTACTGCTCCCCAGGCTCCGATCAAAACAGGGTCACGCGTGAAGCGTCGATGCGTCAAAAGGGCTCGCAAAGACCCCCAAGTTTCCTCGCCAAGCCAAGAGGTTTCAAATGTAATTACCTCACTGGTTCACATTTCATGCTATCCCATTGCTACTTGGATCGGCTCACCATTTCTTTTGCAGGTTAATGAGACCTCCAGTGAGGACGTTGAAGAGGTACTGATGCCATCTGCCACGCTAGACCTGGCAACCTCAACGCGCGGGGCTGATCAAGTGGCTAACCTAGCCAAGCCCACGGAAAAGCCGATCGTTACGACATCGGCTGTTCCTCCAACCTTGGGGGAGGTACACTCCACTTCCTTGGCTCTATCCCTTCCTTTGTTGTATACTAATGTTGTTCTTGTTTGTTGTGTCAGGGTTGCGACCTTTCAAGCTTGCTGACGTTTGACCCTGAATCCATCGAGCCAGCTACCTCCAAGGCAGGGGAAGAGCCAAGTCCTAGCACGGTCCATGGTCCACTCCAGCGTCTCAAGGCTTTGCTCTCCTCCTCAGTTGAGACCCTGGTTGAGAATCCTGAAGAAGTCAAGGGCATCCTCGAAGATATCCAGCCTCATCTCCCTGTGACACTGCAAGTGAAGCTTTGGCCAGCTGTGACGCTGTCGGTCTTCAAGTCAAGGGTGCAGTCAGCTCGTCAAAGAATCAATCTTCGCCACGCCCAGCTTCCATTGAGGGCCGATATTGCAGACAAGTGTCAACGGCTCAACGAGAAAAAGGCTGCTTTAGACGCCAAAGCCGACACTTACGCCAATAATGCCGAGCTCGAGACCTCGCGTAAGGAACTGGAGAACCTTGAAGAGAGGGTCAGAGTGACCAAGCAGCTTATTCAAGACAAGGAAGCCCTTATTGCCCGCTCTCAAGAGGAAGCAAAGGGTCTCACAGCCGATCTGAAGACCGATCTGGCTGAAATCCGTGCCCTGAGCAGTCAGTTGGTGACGGGCAAAGACGAGGACGACGAGGCTGAGATCGCCGAGGTGGATCGCATCCGTGCTGACGCTCTTCACGCCCTCAACGCATTTCTTCAGTAGAGCCTTTGTGTGTAAACTGTCAAATGTTTTGCTGAACTTGTGCCTCTAAAGTCGATGACTATGCATCGGCTTTTTATTCTGAAGTCGATGTCTTTGCATCGGTCTGTACTTGTATGCTGTTGTCTAAATTTTTTTTTACTGGCCGATTTTTCTATCGGCCCCTCACATTTCACTGCACATGTATCGCACATGTTCGTAGCATATGCCCATCTGATTATGTGCCCCCCGAGCCGAATCTGGCAGGTTACTGCAGATATCGGCTCTGCAGTTATCCATAGAACTATACCTGAACATCGGCTCTGCAGACATGACCAATGCCGATTTCCTCGAGCTCACAAGCCGATGTAAACCCATATCCTAGCTTTCCGTCGCCTGTTAGATCGGCGCTGAACACAGATGAAGCGTATGGCAAGGATAATATGGGCCGATTGCTGGAATCGGCCCCCATCTTGATTGCATTGCTCAAAAGAGGCTTACATCTTGTTCGTGCTTCACTATGACTACGTGATATGCTTGAGACAAGATCATTACTTTTTATTTTTTGGGGCCGATCACAAGGATCGGCCTTCCCATGTACGTTCATAGACTTTGCTCTTGTTACACAGTCAGGCCAGTGGATAAGACCAGCCTCACCCCGTTTTTTGACACGTCGATGTACTCGCAGTCGTCCAAAGTGATGCCTGAGAGTGGCTCTTGGCCTTCAGTCTCCCAAACGTTCATGCCAGCCGTTGAAACCTCGGCTGTATCATCTGCATGGACGACTTCTACTTCATCTCCATCCCACTGGATTAGGCATTGGTGCATCGTAGATGGAATGCAACAGTTGGCGTGGATCCAATCTCTCCCTAGCAGGACAGCGTAAGTGCTCTTGCTATCGACGATGAAGAATGTCGTAGGGATGGTTTTCCTCCCTACGGTCAGATCCACGTTCAGAACACCTTGTGCATCAGATGCTTGGCCGTTGAAATCGCTCAAAGTAACGTTGGTCTTAATCAGATCCGAGCTAGAGCGTCCCAACCGACGTAGCATGGAGTATGGCATGATGTTGACTGCCGCTCCGGTGTCCACCAGCATCCTATTGACAGGCTGCCCATTGATATAACCTCGTAAGTATAGGGCCTTCAGGTGTCTGTAGCTTCTTTCACGTGGCTTCTCAAAGATAACTGGCCGTGGGCCGCAGTCAAGTTGTGCCACAGGTGCTTCGTCTAATCCTGGAGCACAAAACTCCGCTGGAAGGATGAACACCATGTTTGTACTAGCCGATGTCTCATCATCGGCTTTCCTTTGCTTGGGGCGCCACTCCATCTTTTGTGGTCGACCCTCTTCGTCTAGGGTTCGTTGAATTTTCGCGGCCAGATCGGGCCGCGCCTTCCTTAGCGTGTGCAGGTATAACCTTTCGGCTTCCTCCAAGCCACGCGATCCGCTGAACCCTACGCTTTTGGGAACGGCTGAGTCCATCGGGGCACCACCTTGGCCGGTGGTACTTGTCCTCTTCTTCTTCATAGTCATCTTCCAACTCCTCGAGGTCTTCTTCCCGAGAGGACTCAGTTTGCTTGTTCCTAGATGGGAGAGGCCCAAGACGTTTGAACACTGACACGTCTGTTGCACCCTTCTTCCTCTGTCTACATTCTGGGTAGTTGCCGATTGTAGGCAATCGGCTCATTCCTGAATCCCAGCAGTGTTTGAAGAAAGGATAGTCCCAGTGCTTGTCCACGTCGTCTTGTTCTCTTGACCTTTCCTTGGCACGGCGCTCGTATCTCTCCTCATCGCGATCATGCCGACGATGTCTCCTAGCGTCCCTACTAGCTAGACGATCCCTTTCATCGTCGCTGTTGTACCGCCGGCGTTGGTCGTACTGACTTACATATTTGTTGAGGAGATGATCAGAGAGAGGTCGTTGATATCGCACATTCCTCACTTCTCCCTCTGTGATGTAGCGTTTGCCATCGTGCCGGAGCCGATCGCGTGGAGCGGCTTCCTCTTTGTCCTTGCTACGAGAGCGGCTGCCCTCGCCTTTGTCCTTACCAGAGTGGTGCCCAGGCTCGACCATGTTAATGCTCAACGAGAAACCTGGCTGGCACCCCTCGGGGTAAGCGTATTCTACCGTGTTAACGGCGGGAAAGGGGTGTGTGTCGACTTTCATGGCGTACTGGTTGAAAATTAGACGTCCTTGTTCTATCGCCATTTGGATCTGCTGACGCCACACCCTGCAGTCGTTGGTGGTATGGGAGAACGTGTTATGCCATTTGCAGTATGGCTTTCCGTTCAGCTCCTGTACCGTGGGGATTTTGAGGCCTTCGGGTAACTTCAGCTGCTTCTCCTTAAGTAAGAGGTCAAAAATTTGCTCAGCTTTAGTTACGTCAAAATCAAACCCTCTGGGCGGACCTTGTGGCTTAACCCATTTGCAGGACACGGGGGTTGCCCCCCGAGTCCATTCAGCCACTGCTACCTCTTGATCTCCTACAGACCCTTCATCTTCCTCTGTCTCAACCAGGACTACTGCACGCTTGAATTTGTCCTGGTACAGCTCTGGGTGGCGCTGTTCATATAATGACAGCTTCTGAACCATGTGCGCCAGTGAAGGGTAGTCTGCTTGGGAAGCCATATCCTTGATAGGTGATGCGAGACCTACCACCGTGATACGTCCAAAACGTATCTACTTTCCAGAACACTTTTGCTATTGTTTTGCCTCTAATTTGTGTATTTTGGATACAACTAACACGGACTAACGCTGTTTTCAGTGAACTGATTCTGGTGTCTCGTTTTTGTGCAGAAATCCAACTTTCGGGAAAATCCTCGGAATTTATGCAGAAGGCCCTATTTTCCCAGAATACTGACGGAGCCAGAAGGTCAAGTAAGGTGGAGGCCCGAGGGCCCCACACCATAAGGCGGCGTGGCCTAGGGGGGGCCCGCGCGGCCCTATGGTGTGGCCCCCTCGGCCGGCCTCCGACGCCCTCCTTCGGACTACTTATTGGCCTCGACCTAAAAACGCACGGGGAGAAGTCAAAGTCGCCAGAAAGCCTCCAGAACGCCGCCACATCGCGAAACTCCGTCGCGGGAGCCAGAAGTCTCCGTTCTGGCACTCCGCCGGGACGGGGAATTGGAGGAGATCATCGCCATCATCACCGCCAACGCCTCTACATCAACCAGCCATGTTTCCCCCATCTATGTGTGAGTAATTCCCCCGCTGTAGGCCGAAGGGGATGGTAGGGATTGGATGAGATTGGTCATGTAATAGCATAAGATTGTTAGGGCATAGTGCCTAGTGTCCGTAATCGGTACTTTGATGATATTGTTGCAACTTGTTATGCTTAATGCTTGTCACTAGGGTCCGAGTGCCATGATCTCAGATCTGAACATGTTATTGTTTCATCATGATATTCATTGTTTTATGATCTTACCTGCAAGTTGTGTACACATGTCGCTATCCGGAACCAATGGCCCCGAAGTGACAGAAATCGGGACAACCGGAGGGGATGGTAGTGATGTGAGGATCACATGTGTTCACGGAGTGTTAATTCTTTGCTCCGGTACTCTATTAAAAGGAGTACCTTAATATCCAGTAGTTTCCCTTGAGGCCCGGCTGCCACCGGCTGGTAGGACAAAAGATGTTGTGCAAATTTATCATTGCGAGCACGTACGACTATAATTGGAACACATGCCTATTGATTGCTTTGTACTTGGACACCGTTTTATTATTATCTGCAAATGCCCTGCTATGATTGTTACATGAGTTTCTCTCATCCATGCAACGCCCGTTCATCCGTCCCCGTGCCTACAGTATTTTA
Organism: Lolium rigidum; assembly: GCF_022539505.1. NCBI lineage: Eukaryota > Viridiplantae > Streptophyta > Magnoliopsida > Poales > Poaceae > Lolium > Lolium rigidum. The sequence goes on from NC_061513.1 coordinate 76,960,767, forward strand.
ATCCTGCTATTTACTATAATCACTACTGCTGTCTTTGTTACTCTGCTGCTGTTATTTCACTACTGCTACTGCTATAAAGCCGCTACTACTGATAAACTCTTGCGAGCAAGTCTGTTTCCAGTGCAGCTGAATTGACAACTCCGCTGTTAAGGCTTCCAAGTGTTCTTTGTCTCCCCTTGTGTCGAATCAATAAATTGGGTTATACTACCCGCGAAGACCGTTGCGATCCCCTATACTTGTGGGTCATCAAGACTGTTTTACGGCGCCGTTGCCGGGAGCATAGCTTTATTTGGAAGTTCACTTGGGTTGATATTGTTCGCTGCAAATTCTCCATCATGGGTAAACCTCGCGATACTAAGGTCGCCATATTACCATCCACTACAAGAAAAGGTACAATTCTGAGTACCTCTGCTACACTTGATTCACCATCTGTGATTGATAAACTTGTTTCACCGCCACATGCTTCACATGCGGGTACTTCTGCTGAATCTGAAAACTCTCATAATATTGATAATATTTCTGTTGTGCTTGATGATAGTGGTTCATTGGGATCTTTTCTAGATGCTACAATTGCTAGGTCTAGACAAATTGAAAATACTGAAACTCCTAATGAAAATGCTACTACACCTGTTAATTCACCGAACTTGATTATTTTAGTGATGATCTGATGAAGATTATGTGGAGCTTAATGATGATTTTATTGAAAAATGCAATGCTACTACTGATGCAAGAAAAATTAAAAAGTTGCTTGCGAGAACATGCTCGTTAGATATAAAGCTGTCTCCGATCCTAAATTTGCCACATCTCCTATAAACATTAAGGATAAAGATTATGATTTTCTCTTGATCTATCTCATATAGCTATTGTTGAGAAAACACCCTTTTGTGGTACTGAAAAAGAAAGTGCTGTTGAACACATGATTGAGTTATCTACTCTAAGTAGCTTGTTTTCTGATGATGTTAAGAAGCGTACTTACTTTGTTGCTAAAAAATTTCCATTCTCATTAAAGGATGACGCTAAAACTTGGTATAATAGTTTGCCACCTGATTCTATTAAAAGTCCAAAAGAATTGCTTGATGTTTTCTTCCGTAAATACTTTCCTGCTAGTGCTCAACATATTGCTTTGCAAGAGAATTTATAATTTTGACCGAGGAAGATGGAGAGAAATTGCCTGAGGCTTGGGCGAGATTTTGCTCTCTTATTAGAGCTCGGCCTGACCATGATTTGGAAAAGCATGATTTACTTGATATATTTTATAGTGGACTAACCGTTGAGTCTAGGGCATACCTGGATAGTTGTGCTAGTTGTGTTTTCGGAAAAGAACTCCAGGACGACGTCGAAGAATTATTGGCTAAAATAGGCCGGAATCATGATGATTGGACTACGCCTGAACCAACTCCAACGCCAATATTAAAGAAGAGGGGTTTAATTAAATTGAATGATGAAGATATGAGGGAAGCCAAGAAGTCTCTCAAGGAGAAAGGTGTTAAATCTGAAGATGTGAAGAATCTTCCTCCCATAGAAGATATATGTGAGATAATTCCCCCTTCATCCATGATTGAGGTAAACTCCCTTCAACGCTTTACTAGGGAAGATATTCCGTATTCGAAACCTCCTGCACAATGCTTAGATGAGTTTGATAATTATATTGTTAAGCAAGAAAATTTTAATATGAGAGTAGAGAATCATTTAATGGAAAATTCTCGAGCTATTAGTGAATTGCATGATATTGTAGAGAGAACCTCCAATGATGTTAAGATGCTTGTTAAACATTTTCATATGGTTCAAACTCAAATTGATCAACTCACTAAAGTGCAAAATGACTTGTTGGGGAATAATTCTAAAGAAAAACATGCTTATGAAGTAACAACTAGAGATGGTGTCTCTACCCAGGATCCTCTATATCCTGAAGGGCATCCCAAAAGAATTGAACAAGATTCTCAACGAATTGAACCTAGTGCTCATTCTAAGAAGAAAAAGAAGAAGAAACATAAAAATGTTGTAGAATCCTACTGAACCTGCTAATGATCCTAATATTATTTCTATTTCTGATGCTTTGAACTGAAAGTGGTAATGAACATGATAAAGATAATGATAAGAAGGATGCTTCGATAAAGAAGAGGTAGAAGATGAACCCGAAAAGCATGCTAAAAATAAAAAGTATACTAAAGAAGATTTTATTGGTTGAGAAACATGGTAATGAAAGAGAACCTTGGGTGCAAAAGCAAATGCCTTTTCCTGCTAAGAAACTAAAATCAAAGGAAGAAGAACACTATAATAAATTTTGCGATTGGATGAAACCTTTATTCTTGCAAATCCCTTTGACTGATGCTATTAAATTGCCTCCTTATTCAAAGTATATGAAAGATATTGTTACTAACAAAAGGAAAATCCCCAATGAGGAAATTTCCACTATGCTTGCTAATTACTCTTTCAATGGCAAAGTGCCAAAGAAGTTGGGCGACCCAGGTATACCTACTATTCCTTGTTCTATTAAGAATAATTATGTTAAAACTGCTCTATGTGACTTGGGAGCCGGTGTTAGTGTTATGCCTTTTTCTCTTTATAAGAGACTTTACTTAGACAAGTTGATACCTACTTGACATATCTTTGCAAATGGCTGATAAATCTACTACTATTCCTGTTGGTATATGTGAGGATGTTCTGTTCAAGTTACTACTAAGCTGCTTGATATTAGCTGATTTTGTTGTGTTGGAAATGCACGAAGATGATAATATGTCTATTATTCTTGGGAGACCTTTTCTTAACACCGCGAGGAGCTGTTATTGATTGCAATAAAGGAAAGGTTACTTTCAATGTTGATGATAGGGAGCATACCGTTTATTTTCCCAAGAGGATTGAGAAAGCGTGTGGAGTTAATACTATTTCTAATGTGAGAACTATCAAAGTGGGAACTATTGATTGTCCTATATATGAGCCTAAAGAAGAATATCAAACTCTCGTGATTGGATCCATATCAATACAATTCAAGGTAACATGATTGATTTGAGGTTTATTTCTTCTTATGCTATGTAAAATTTATTTGGTGGCAAGACCTGATCAACCTTGTTAACAAATACTTTTTATATGCATAGAGGAGGTAAACAACATCTCTTTCTTCCTCCACTTGCTCTAGTTGTTGTAGCACTTTTAATTTGCAAAGTTCCTTAGTTAATTGGAGATTTCAAAATTTTCCTGGCCAGTAATAATAAACTTAATACCCAGAAATGTGTATTTTTCAAAGTTTTCAAAAATTCACAAAAATTATACCGTTGGTCCTATTTTTCGACGAGGCACCTGGGAGCACCAGAGGATGACCTGTGGGGCACGACAGGGTGCCACACCACAGGCCGGCGCGGCCAAGGAGGGGGGCGCGCCACCCTGTGGTGTGGGCCCCTCCTTGCCCCACTATCTCATCTCTTTCTCCCAGCATCTTCTCTCTCCCGAAAAAACTCGCACCAGGTTCCTCTCACTCGCGTTTTTGCTCAAGAGCTCAGGATTTTTCGATCTCTTTGCTCAGCCCAGATTTCTGTCTGAAATTTGGCACATTTGCTCTCCGGTATGTGACTCCTCCACCTATCCAAGTAGAATTTTGTTTGGTTGAGTATATCTTGAGTATTTTGCTGCTGTAGGTAACATGTTTAGTGAGCTTGCATGCTTGTTCTAAGTTGTATAAACTAGTTTTGATGCATGATTAGTACTCTACCAAGTTCCTATAGTAGTTCCCCTTGATTATATGTCACCAAATCAAATTTTATATTGTTTGTTGAAAATTTCAGAAAATGGAGTGGAGTAGATATCAACTTAACCAACAAGAATTGGAGGTCCAACAAGTTATGAGAGTGAATCGTGAAGAGGGAGTATACCCCTCTTACTACCCGTGCGCGGATTTCATGAGAAGCGCGGGAATATTGGAAGATGTTCGGAGTCTAATTTCTCGAGCAGGGCTGAGTGATTTTGTTGAAGGAGAGCCAAGACAATATGCAAAATTAACTATGTCTTTTGTGCAGGACTTTAAGTTCAATTGGTCGCGATCTAACCCCACGGTTCAGTATAAAATTTACAATAAAGCTGTCAACTTGCCATTCAGTGATTTTTGTGCAATAATTAGAGTACCGCAATGGGGATCATGCGAGAAGATAAGGGGATCGCCGCAAGAACTCTTAAGCCTCTTCAAGATGATTTGCTATGGAAGGAGTTTCTCAGAGGATAGTGGTAAAATCACTAGCATTCAGCTCCCGGCTATCCGCTACTTTGCCTATTTCATTACTAAATGCGTTCTTGCTAAAAAGATTGGCGGTAAACTATCTATCCCGGATTTAGCTTTTCTACTGCGGCACTGCAAGGTAGTAGGACTTATAATTTGGGGGCATTGATAGCTTATAGACTTGCTACTAACCGTGAGAAAGGTGGAATTTGTGGAGGTCTCATCGCCTCTCGTTTACTAGCTTTTCATAATGTAGAACCTCATCATTTTGATATTCCATTCTCCATAGAAAAACTTGACATAGCCTCTATGATTAAACATGAATTTGTTTCTGATTCCTCCAACTTGGGTAACCTGTTTTACAAGATGACATTTTATAAGAAAGTCTGGAGAATAACTAAGAAAACTGAGAAACTAGTAAGATTGCCTGCACCTGTTCTGTCTAACCTTGATTACAGGGAAGATTGGTCGGTCACAGAAGGTGCACTGGATGCACACATAGAGGGAGGAGGCCATCATGCAAGAGACGACACGGAGACCGAGGAACACCTCGACTCATCGTCCGATGCAGCAAGTTCCTCGCATCAACATGTTGGGCATGTGGAGCCTCCATGCTTTTCTTCTGCACAGGAACTTTACTATGACTACGCCATGAATTATCCACCGGCGAGGAACAGCGACCCTCGTTGGGGTTGAACTCCACTTAGGCCAAAAGCCTAAGCTTGGGGGGAGGTATACCGGCATCACTCATTCTTTGCATATTATGGTTGCTTGGATACTTGTACATACTTGTTTAGTCTCTTTGAGTGGTTTTCTAATGAGAGGAGATGATATTTGGGGAAGTGCTGCCTGAAAACAGATTCTGGACTGTTACTAGAAAAATTCGTGCGCACAGCCAGAACGTTATTTTGAGCTGCCAATTTTTGTGCAGGTTCCCCAGGTTGTTATCTAACTTTCATTAGTTGAACACTTTTCGAGCTGAGCAACGTAAGATTTTTGTAAAAATCGATTTCTGTACTGCTGTCAGGTTTTGGCAGATTTCTGCCATCTCGCTTTTCTGTGTTTCTTCTAGTTTGCTATTTCTTGTTTTTGCTTTGTTTCCTTTCCAAAACACAAAAAGACCAAAAATATTTCTGATGTTTCTCTTCACCATTTGTTTGCTTTGGTTTCTTGCATTTGTTTCGCTTTATTTGCTATTGCTAGTTTGCTATAAGAAAACCCAAAAAGATTTTGCTTTGTTTGCTTGTTTCCTTTTGTTCTTGTTTCTAATTCGAAAACACCAAAAATATTTGCTGTTCTTCTTTGGTTTGTAAAGTTCATCTTGAGTTCAATGGTCTTCGGTGGCTGGAGCGTGGTTTTCATTTCATATTATCCAAGGTACACAAGTGAAAAGCAATAATGACGATCTACGACAATTGGATTGTGGTGAGAGGCTGGTATGAACTCTATTTGTTTTCATTTTTGTACATATACTCATCCATGTGAGCATGCTTAGTTGGTTCATGTGAGGTATATGTTATTTGAGAAAGTCTAGTAGTTCATGATCTCTCATGTTTAACTCCAATTTATTAATATGAGTAGCATGTCATGGATGTTTGCTTGCATTGTTTTATTCATAAGTAGGTATGGCATTGTGGTATCCTCCTCTGAATAATTCATTTATATTGACTTGGCACATGCTCACGCATGCATATGACTGAACAAAAGTCAATTAAGCCTCGATGATTTATATTGCTTCAGAGTTCTTGTATCACTTTTATGCCTCCATTAATTTATTTTGCCGCAAGCATGATTATGACAGTTACTGCTCTCTTGATTTGTCGCTCCCTAGTCTATTGCTAGCCTTCACTTGTACTGAGCGGGAACGCTGCTCGTGCTTCCAAACACATGAAAACCAAGTTATTCCAAAGTGTCCACCATAAATACCTATGCATGGCATTTCAAAGCATTCCAAGTAAATTCTCATGCGCTACCTTTAAAACCTTCAAAATGCTTCCCAATTTGTGTTTATGTTTCATAGCTCATGAGGAAGTATGTGGTGTTTAGCTTTCAACCTTGTCATTTACTTTTGACGGACTCTCATATGGACTAGTGGCACATCCGCTTATCCAATAATTTTGCAAAAAGAGCCGGCAACGGGATTCCCGGTCCCAAATTAATTAACTTAAATAGACACTCCTCCATGGTTTGTGATTGATGGACGACACCCGAAGGATTCGGTTAGCCATGGCTTGTGTAAGCAAAGGTTGGGGGAGTGTCATCATCATAATAAAACTAAAATAAAAAGGCACTCCTTCATGGTATGAGATTGTTGGCGAGGCACCCGAGGATTCGGTTAGCCATGGTTTGTGTAAGAAAGGTTGGAAGGAGTGCCACATAAATATGCAAATAATTCATGGGAGCCGCTCTTGAAAGTCCGGTTGGCGAGGTAGTTGGTGTACCCATTACCATTCGTTGACAACAACAAACACCTCTCAAAATGATTTTACTCCTGATTTCAAAAATGAAAAGCTCTAGCGCATGTTAATCCCTGCTTCCCTCTGCGAAGGGTCAATCTTTTACTTTTATGTTGTGTCTCCATTATTTCTTTGAGCACTATCTTGAGAGCACAACTTTGTCATTCTTAGTATAATATGCTTGTCTCAAAATATGATTGATTGTGGTATAACTTTGATGCTTTTATCTTTGACAATCACTACTTCTAATCTTTCTATGAACTCCAGAGGTGCTCGGGCATTTATGTTTTGCCGATCAAATACGGGCAAGCGAGATACCACTTTATCATACTCTCTTATGAACATTGCAATCCTGCTTATATACATGATTCATGATGCTTATTATTAATTGTTGGTACCTCTCCATGATTGACATAGCTGTTAGATGATCCTATTTGCATATATCTCATTATGAACTGCTTAAGTATTAGCCATAGCATGAGAATATATACATCATATGAGCAAATGTGTTCGTGAAAGTTCTTTTATCGCTCGGTTGTTAAGCTGAATTGCTTGAGGACAAGCAATAAGCTAAGCTTGGGGGAGTTGATACGTCCAAAACGTATCTACTTTCCCGAACACTTTTGCTATTGTTTTGCCTCTAATTTGTGTATTTTGGATACAACTAACACGGACTAATGCTTGTTTTCAGCGAGACGTTACAGTGTCTCGTTTTTGTGCGGAAATCCAACTTTCGGGAAAATCCTCGGAATTTATGCGAGAAGGCCCTATTTTCCCAGAATACTGACGGAGCCAGAAGGTCAAGTAAGGTGGAGGCCGAGGGCCCCACACCATAAGGTGGCGCGGCCTAGGGGGGCCCGCGCGGCCTATGGTGTGGCCCCCTCGGCCGGCCTCCGACGCCCTCCTTCGGACTACTTATTGGCCTCGACCTAAAACGCACGGGGAGAAGTCGAAGTCGCCGGAAAGCCTCCGAACGCCGCCACATCGCGAAACTCCGTCGCGGGAGCCGAAGTCTCCGGTTACGGCACTCCGTCGGGACGGGGAATTGGAGGAGATCATCGCCATCATCACCGCCAACGCCTCTACATCAACCAGCCATGTTTCCCCCATCCATGTGTGAGTAATTCCCCCGCTGTAGGCTGAAGGGGATGGTAGGGATTGGATGAGATTGGTCATGTAATAGCATAAGATTGTTAGGGCATAGTGCCTAGTGTCCGTAATCGGTACTTTGATGATATTGTTGCAACTTGTTATGCTTAATGCTTGTCACTAGGGCCCGAGTGCCATGATCTCAGATCTGAACATGTTATTGTTTCATCATGATATTCATTGTTTTATGATCTTACCTGCAAGTTGTATACACATGTCGCTATCCGGAACCAATGGCCCCGAAGTGACAGAAATCGGGACAACCGGAGGGGATGGTAGTGATGTGAGGATCACATGTGTTCACGGAGTGTTAATGCTTTGCTCCGGTACTCTATTAAAAGGAGTACCTTAATATCCAATAGTTTCCCTTGAGGCCGGCTGCCACCGGCTGGTAGGACAAAAGATGTTGTGCAAGTTTCTCATTGCGAGCACGTACGACTATAATTGGAACACATGCCTATTGATTGCTTTGTACTTGGACACCGTTTTATTATTATACGCAAATGCCACTGCTATGATTGTTACATGAGTTTCTCTCATCCATGCAACGCCCGTTCATCCGTCCCCGTGCCTACGGTATTTTAATCCTGCTTGTTTACTATAATCACTACTTGCTGTCTTTGTTACTCTCTGCTTGTTATTTCACTACTGCTATCTGCAATAAAACTGTTACTACTGATAAACTCTTGCGAGCAAGTCTGTTTCCAAGTGCAGCTGAATTGACAACTCCGCTGTTAAGGCTTCCAAGTGTTCTTTGTCTCCCCTTGTGTCGAATCAATAAATTGGGTTATACTACCCGCGAAGACCGCTGCGATCCCCTATACTTGTGGGTCATCACACCGCCAACTCAACCGCTTCTTTTTCAGTCAAACGAGCCGAATAACATCGGTTCCTAACGGTCCTGAAGCGCTGGATGTACTCTGACACTGTTTCCCCGCGCTTCTGACGTACTTGGGCTAGATCGGCAATGCCAGCCTCGGAAGCCTCTGAGTGATACTGCATGTGGAACTGTTCTTCCAACTGCTTCCAAGTCCGGATCGAGTCTGGTGGCAGTGATGTGTACCACCCAAAAGCCGATCCTATGAGGGACTGTGCAAAGAACCTCACGTGTAGTGGATCTGCAGCTGAGATCGTGCCCAGCTGCGCCAAATATCGGCTTACATGCTCGATAGAGCTGGAGCCATCTGACCCACTAAACTTGGAGAATTCAGGGAGCCGATATTTGGGTGGTAGTGGGATCAAATCGTAGTCGTTGGGGTACGGCTTGGAATAGCCGATTGCCCTCCTTTTCGGCACCATGCCGGACCTGGTCTCTCAAGATCGTGCTGATCTGATCCGCGGTGCTAGGCTGCAGGAGTGGAGCTCTGAAGATTCGCTGGCGTGGCATACTTAGCTAGCCACGCTTGCTTCTCAAGATCTGAGCTAGCTGCAGGAGTTGAGCTCTGGACGTTCGTCGGAGTGGCATACTTAGCTAGCCACGTCTGCTTCTCAAGATCTGATCCAGAGGCTCCTCCTGCTGTTCCGGAAGTCCCTGCTGTTGCAGCCTGGTTCGTAAGTGCCCGATTACTGCTGTCTGGCACGTATGTGCACGTGTATCCGTGAGGGATCTCCTTAGGCGCCTCATACAAGAGCTGGTAGTCGCTAGGATCGCCCACCGATCTTGTAGACAACGAATGCCGGTGTACTCGGCACCTGCGGTGCTGCCGGCGCGAACGGCGGTGGTGGTCGGCTACGAGTGGCAGCTCTCCTTGGTGAGTCCCTAGAGCAGGTCCTGACGGAGAGTACTGATGCCTCAAGATTTCATGGAGCACCCGAAGGGCGACACGCTCCAAAGTGTTCACCAGGCTCTCAGAATGGCGGTGTAGCGAATGAGCTACCATGAAATTGATCTCCTGACGCAAGGACCTGGTGCGTTCTTCTGAAGGGGTGGACAGGTCCACTCCATCGAGCGCGCCTTCAGGTGTGAACCCTCTCCACCTGATGCCGTGCGAGCGGGTCCTGTGGAAAGAGCCGATGAGGTCGGCTTCGAGGATAGCTTTGACGTCGTCATACTTCTTCTTGAGCTCCTCGGGCAGATCCTCGTACGTTACTGGAGTACCTTCCGCCATTTCAGATGTAGATGGCGTTGCAGTTGATGTCGAAGACCGTCCCACCGGGCGTGCCAGAATGTGTTGGCGTCCGAAACCCACCGGTGAGCTACGGCTGGCAACACGAAGAGCCGGGAACAACCTTAGGGCTGCGGCTGGCCCTGGTCCCTCCGAGCGACGGCCCGCAAAGCTCCTGGTACACACGTCCCGATGCTGGTGCAAGGGCGTGCCACCTGATCTATACCTGATCAGGAAGGTGATGGATTTGCTTCGCTAAGTTTCTCGCATGGCATACACGTAAACATTAAATACGAGCCTCGATCGGCTCTCAGAGTTGTCTCGTGAATCGGCTCAAGGAGCCGATCCACCCATGGTTCGTATGAGGTCTACGATCGCATGGTGGTCCTGCTTGATCAATATGTAGCTAAAACGACCTACGACGATTTAGGGTTTTCACCACATAATCGGAACGTCCTACTCGTGATTGAGCCTGGCAGCCACGCACGGTGATAATAAACCGACCCTAGACAAGGCCTAAAAACCAACATTAAGTTGATCCCCGGAACATCTTGTCTAGGGTTAGCAAACTACACCCTACGTACCACTGGATCATTCAACCCGTTTGTAAGGCCTAACTATGCAGATATTAAACTAATCCTTGAAGAATCAAGGAGCAATCATAACGGATCGGATCTACTAAACAATGATCAAGCAAGGTGCCGCCCTTACACCTAAGAAAGGTGTAAGGACGGCTAGACGTCTAAGGGTTGCATGGACGGAAGCATGTAGCACGGTAGAACAATGCTAACCCTAACACATCTATGATAACTACGTTGCTCGCCATCAAAAAGGCTTCGAGTACGAGCAACGCATGAACAACGAATAAACGTATCTTGCCTAGATCGCAAGATGCGATCTAGGCAGCATGATGCTTACCCGGAAGAAACCCTCGAAACAAGGGGTCGGCGATGCGCCAAGATTGGTTTGTGATGAACGTGATTGTTGTTTTTCTTGATAACCCTAGATACATATTTATAGTCCGTAGACTTTCTAACGTGGGAATAATCCCAACCGTGCACGAGCCAAACTCTAACTAACCGACACGTATCCTACTATATTTACAGATACACGGGCAAACTAGCCCAAACTCCTTGTATAAGGCCGATTAGGTATATCTTCCATGTATATTCTTCAAGCCCAATCTTGATCGCGGCCCACCTCTGATCCGGTCAAATTCTGGTGATAACAGATGTCTTGAATAACTTGATACTTGGCAATTGTTGTGCTCTTGTTTAAGCTCTTGCATCATATACTTTGCACCTATTAGTGAAGAAATACATAGAGCTTGTTAAAATTTGGTTCGCATGAGTGGTTTCTCTAGAGTCTAGATATTATCTAGTAAGGTGTTTGAACAACAAGGAAGACGATGTATAGTCTTATAATGCTTGTAATATGTCTTTTATGTAAGTTTTGATGTACTAGTTTATGCTTGTGTTTGCTTCAAACAACCTTGCTAGCCTAAGCCTTGTATCGAGAGGGATTACTTCTCATGCATCCGAAACCCTTGAGCCAACCACTATGCCATTCGAGTCCACCATACCTACCTACTACATGGTATTTCTCCGCCATTCCAAAGTAAATTGCTTGAAGTGCTACCTTTAAATTTCTATCCTCTACCTTTGCAATATATAGCTCATGGGACAAATAGCTTAAAAACTATTGTGGTATTAAATATGTACTTATGCATTTTATTTCTTATAAGTTGCTTCTTGTGCGATAACCATGTTCCTGGGGACGCCATCAACTACCCTTTGTTGAATATCATGTGAGTTGCTATGCATGTTCGTCTTGTCTGAAGTAAGGGCGATTTACCACCTTATGGTTAGAGCGTGCATATTGTTAGAGAAGAACATTGGGCCGCTAACTAAAGCCATGATCCATGGTGGAAGTTTCAGTTTTGGACATATATCCTCAATCTCATATGAGAAAATTAATTGTTGCTACATGCTTATGCATAAAAGAGGAGTCCATTATCTCGTTGTCTATGTTGTCCCGGTATGGATGTCTAAGTTGAGAATAATCAATAGCGAGAAATCCAATGCGATCTTTCTCCTTAGACCTTTGTACATGCGGCATAGAGGTACCCCTTTGTGACACTTGGTTAAAACATGTGCATTGCGATAATCCCGGTAATCCAAGCTAATTAGGACAAGGTGCGGGCACTATTAGTATACTATGCATGAGACTTGCAACTTGTAGGATATAATTTACATGATACATATGCTTTATTACTACCGTTGACAAAATTGTTTCTTGCTTTCAAAACCAAAGCTCTAGCACAAATATAGCAATCAATGCTTCCCTCTGTGAAGGGCCTTTTCTTTTACTTTTATGTTGAGTCAGTTTACCCATTTCTCTCTATCTTAGAAGCAAACACTTGTGTTAACTGTGCATTGATTCTTACATACTTGCTTATTGCACTTGTTATATTGCTTTGCATTGACAACTATCCATAAGATATACATGTTACAAGTTGAAAGCAACCGCTGAAACTTAATCTTCCATTGTGTTGCTGCAATGTCTCTACTGTGAATTTATTGCTTTATGAGTTAACCCTTATGCAAGACTTATTGATGCTTGTCTTGAAAGTACTATTCATGAAAAGTCTTTGCTATATGATTCAATTGTTTACTCATTGCATTTACATTGTTTCGAATCGCTGCATTCATCTCATATGCTTTACAATAGTATGATTAAGATCATGTTGGTAGCATGTCACCTCGTAAATTATCTTTTATCGTTTACCTACTCGAGGACGAGTAGGAACTAAGCTTGGGGATGCTGATACGTCTCCAACGTATCTATAATTTCTGATGTTCCATGCTTGTTTTATGACAATACCGACATGTTTTGTTCACACTTTATGTCATTATTATGCGTTTTCCGGAACTAACCTATTGACGAGATGCCGAAAGGCCAGTTGCTGTTTTCTGCTGTTTTTGGTTTCAGAAATCCTAGTAAGGAAATATTCTCGGAATCGGACGAAATCAATGCCAAAGATCTTAGAATCCCCGGAAGCATCCAGAACACCCGAGAGTCGCCAGAGGGGGGCCACAGGCCCACCAGACCATAGGCCGGCGCGGCCTAGGGGTGGCTCGTGCCCCCCTATGGTGTCGTCGCCTCGTTGACCCTCCGACTCCGACTCTCCGCCTATATATTCGTCCCTGACCTAAAAACATCGACCAGTTCGATGAAACCAGAGAAAACCATCCAGAGCCGCCGCCATCGCGAAACTCCAATTCGGGGACGATCTCTGTTCCGGCACCCTGCCGGGACGGGGAATTGCCCCCGGAGCCATCTCCACCGCCATCTTCACCGCCATCGCTGCCTCCATGATGAGGAGGGAGTAATTCACCCCCGGGGCTGAGGGCTCCGCTGTAGCTATGTGGTTCATCTCTCTCTTTGTGATCAAGTTGAATATCATCTATGTGCTACTCTAGTGATGTTATTAAAGTAGTCTATTCCTCCTCCATGATGTAATGTTGGCAGGTGTGTGCATCATGAAGTACTTGGTTTATGCTATGATTGTGATCTCTTGTAGATTATGAAGTTAACTATTACTATGATGGTATTGATGCGATCTATTCCTCCTTTCATAGTGTGATGGTAGTAGTGTGCATGCTATGTTAGTACTTGGTTTGGTTGTGTTGATCTATCTTGCACTCTAAGGTTATTTAAATATGAACATTGAATATTGTGGAGCTTGTTAACTCCGGCATTGAGGGTTCGTGTAATCCTACACAATGGTGTTCATCATCCAACAAGAGGGTGTAGAGTAGTCCTATTATGTGATCATTGTTGAGAGTGTCCACTAGTGAAAGCAGGATCCCTGGGCCTTACTTCCAAGCATTGAATCTCCGTTTGTTTACTGTTTTGTTGAATGTTTACTCGCTGCCATATTTTATTCAGATTGCTATTATCACTCATACTCATCCATATTACTTGTATCTCACTATCTCTTCGCCGAACTAGTGCACCTATACACCTGACAAGTGTATTTGGTGTGTTGGGGACACAAGAGACTTCTTGCTCCGTGGTTGCAGGGTTGCTTGAGAGGGATATCTTTGACCTCTTCGTCCCTGAGATCGATAAACCTTGGGTGATCCACTTAAGGGAAACTTGCTGCTGTTCTACAAACCTCTGCTCTTGGAGGCCCAACACTGTCTACAAGAATAGAAGCTCCCGTAGACATCACGGGCCAGCCCTAGGCCGCGCCGGCCACCCTCCTGGTGGGCCTGTGGCCCCCCTCTGGTCCTTCCCGGGTGTTCTGGAAGCTTCGTGGAAAAATAGGATGCTGGGCGTTGATTTCGTCCGATTCCGAGAATATTTCTTTACTAGGATTTCTGAAACCAAAAACAGCAGAAAACAGCAACTGGCCCTTCGGCATTTCGTCAATAGGTTAGTTCCGGAAAACGCATAAATATGACATAAAGTATGCATAAAACATGTAGATATCATCAATAATGTGGCATGGAACATAAGAAATTATCGATACGTCGGAGACGTATCAGCATCCCCAAGCTTAGTTCCCGCTCGTCCCGAGCAGGTAAACGATAACAAAGATAATTTCTGGAGTGACATGCCATCATAACCTTGATCATACTATTGTAAGCATATGTAATGAATGCAGCGATCAAAACAATGGTAAATGACATGAGTAAACAAATGAATCATAAAGCAAAGACTTTTCATGAATAGTACTTCAAGACAAGCATCAATAAGTCTTGCATAAGAGTTAACTCATAAAGCAATAATTCAAAGTAAAGGTATTGAAGCAACACAAAGGAAGATGAAGTTTCAGCGGTTGCTTTCAACTTATAACATGTATATCCCATGGATAGTTGTCAATGCAAAGCAATATAACAAGTGCAATAAGCAAGTATGTAAGAATCAATGCACAGTTAACACAAGTGTTTGCTTCTAAGATAGAGAGAAATGGGTAAACTGACTCAACATAAAAGTAAAAGAAAAGGCCCTTCGCAGAGGGAAGCATTGATTGCTATATTTGTGCTAGAGCTTTGGTTTTGAAAACAAGAAACAATTTTGTCAACGGTAGTAATAAAGCATATGTATCATGTAAATTATATCTTACAAGTTGCAAGCCTCATGCATAGTATACTAATAGTGCCCGCACCTTGTCCTAATTAGCTCGGATTACCTGGATTATCATTGCAATGCATATGTTTTAACCAAGTGTCACAAAGGGGTACCTCTATGCCGCCTGTACAAAGGTCTAAGGAGAAAGCTCGCATTGGATTTCTCGCTATTGATTATTCTCAACTTAGACATCCATACCGGGACAACATAGACAACAGATAATGGACTCCTCTTTTCTGCATAAGCATGTAGCAACAATTAATTTTCTCATATGAGATTGAGGATATATGTCCAAAACTGAAACTTCCACCATGGATCATGGCTTTAGTTAGCGGCCCAATGTTCTTCTCTAACAATATGCACGCTCTAACCATAAGGTGGTAAATCTCCCTTACTTCAGACAAGACGAACATGCATAGCAACTCACATGATATTCAACAAAGAGTAGTTGATGGCATCCCCAGGAACATGGTTATCGCACAACAAGTAACTTAATAAGAGATAAAGTGCATAAGTACATATTCAATACCACAATAGTTTTTAAGCTATTTGTCCCATGAGCTATATATTGTAAAGGTATAGGATAGAAATTTAAAGGTAGCACTCAAGCAATTTACTTTGGAATGGCGGAGAAATACCATGTAGTAGGTAGGTATCGTGGACTCGAATGGCATAGTGGTTGGCTCAAGGATTTTGGATGCATGAAAAGTATTCCCTCTCGATACAAGGTTTAGGCTAGCAAGGCTATTTGAAACAAACACAAGGATGAAGCGGTGCAGCAAAACTCACATAAAAGACATATTGAAAATATTATAAGACTCTACACTGTCTTCCTTGTTGTTCAAACTCAATACTAGAAATTATCTAGACCTTAGAGAGACCAAATATGCAAACCAAATTTTAGCATGCTCTATGTATTCCTTCATTAATAGGTGCAAAGTATATGTTGCAAGAGCTTAAACATGAGCACAACAATTGCCAAGTATCAAGTTATTCAAGACATCATACCAATTACTACATGTAGCATTTTCCGTTTCCAACCATACAACAATTTAACGAAGCAGTTTCAACCTTCGCCAAGAACATTAAAAGCTAAGAACACATGTGTTCCTATGAACCAGCGGAGCGTGTCTCTCTCCCACACAAGCATTTATTCAAACAAAAAGAAAAAGAAAAACACACAGACGCTCCAAGCAAAGTACATAAGATGTGACCGAATAAAAATATAGTTTCAAGAGAAGGAACCTGATAATTTTGTCGATGAAGAAGGGGATGCCTTGGGCATCCCCAAGCTTAGATGCTTGAGTCTTCTTGAAATATGTAGGGGTGAACCACCGGGGCATCCCCAAGCTTAGTGCTTTCACTCTCCTTGATCATAGTATATCATCCTCCTCTCTTGACCCTTGAAAACTTCCTTCACACCAAACTCGAAACAAACTCATTAGAGGGTTAGTGCACAATCAAAATATACATCTTCAGAGGTGACACAATCATTCTTAACACTTCTGGACATTGCCCAAAGCTACTGGAAGTCAATGGAACAAAGAAATCCATCCCACATAGCAAAAGAAGCAATGCGAAATAAAAGGCAGAATCTGTCAAAACAGAACAGTCCGTATATACGAATTTTATTGAGGCACCAGACTTGCTCAAATGAAAATGCTCATATTGAATGAAAGTTGCGTACATATCTGCGGAACACTCACGTAAATTGGCATAATTTTCTGAGTTACCTACAGAGAATTTTGCCCAGATTCGTGACAGCAAAGAAATCTGTTTCTGCGCAGTAATCCAAATCTAGTATGAACCTTACTATCAACGACTTTACTTGGCACAACAAAACACAAAACTAAGATAAGGAGAGGTTTCTACAGTAGTAAACAACTTCCAAGACTCAAATATAAAACAAAGTACTGTAGCAAAATAACACATGGGTTATCTCCCAAGAAGTTCTTTTCTTTATAGCCATTAAGATGGGCTCAGCAGTTTTAATGATGCACTCGCAAGAAATAGTATTTGAAGCAAAAGAGAGCATCAAGAGGCAAATTAAAAACACATTTAAGTCTAACATGCTTCCTATGAAAAGGAATCTTGTAAATAAACAAGCTCATGAAGAGCAAAACGACAAGCATAGGAAGATAAAACAAGTATAGCTTCAAAAATTTCAGCACATAGAGAGGTGTTTTAGTAACATGAAAATTTCTACAACCATATTTTCCTCTCTCATAATAACTTTTAGTAGTATCATGAGCAAACTCAACAATATAACTATCGCATAAAGCATTCTTATCATGAGTCTCATGCATAAAATTATTACTCTCCACATAAGCATAATCAATTTTATTAGTAATAGTGGGAGCAAATTCAACGAAGTAGCTATCATTATTATTCTCATCATCAAATATAGGAGGCATATTGTAATCATAATCAAATTCATCCTCCATAACAGGCGGCAACAAAAGGCTACTATCATTATAATCATCATAAATAGGAGGTAAAGTATCATCAAAGTAAATTTTCTCCTCAATGCTTGGGGGACTAAAAAGATCATGCTCATCAAAACCAGCTTCCCCAAGCTTAGAATTTTCCATAGCATTAGCAACAATAGTGTTCAAAGCATTCATATTAATAACATTCCCATTAGCATGCATATAAAGTTCCATGGGTTTTTTAATTCTCTCTTCAAACACATCATGTCCTAATTCAAGATAAAGTTCATAAAGATCTCTCATATTTTTGTTGTTTTCCATTATGCCTAACTAGTGTAAACAAGAAACAAAAAGATGCAATTGTAGGATCTAAAGGAAATAGCTTCGAGCACAAACACAATGGCGCCAGAAAAGTACTATTACCTGGAACCGGAGTATGAGTGCCTTTTACCTTTCCTCCCCAGCAACGGCGCCGTAAAAGTGCTTGATGTCTACGGGAGCTTCTATTCTTGTAGACAGTGTTGGGCCTCCAAGAGCAGAGGTTTGTAGAACAGCGAACAAATTTCCCTTAAGTGGATCACCCAAGGTTTATCGATCCGAGGGAGGAAGAGGTCAAAGATATCCCTCTCATGCAACCCCGCAACCACAAAGCAAGAAGTCTCTTGTGTCCCCAACACACCTAATAGGTGCACTAGTTCGGCGAAGAGATAGTGAAATACGAGTGGTATAAATAAGTAGTAGCAACGGCACCAGAAAAGTGCTTTGCCCAGGATAGTAAACAAGCAGTAGTAACGCAGTAAAACAGTAAACAAGCAGCGATAGCAGTATTTAGGAACAAGGCCTAGGGATTAGACTTTCACTAGTGGACACTCTCAACATTGATCACATAACGTAATAGATAAATGCATACTCTACACCCTCTTGTTGGATGATGAACACCACTAACTGTGTAGGATTACACGAACCCTCAATGCCGGAGTTAACAAGCTCCACAATATTCGATGTTCATATTTAAATACCTTAGAGTGCACGACAGATCAACACAACTAAACCAAGCACTAACGTAGCATGCACACTGTCACCTTCACGCTACGAAAGGAGGCATAGATCGCATCAATACCATCATAGCAATAGTTAACTTCATAATCTACAAGAGATCACAATCATAGCCTACGCCAAGTACTAACATGGATGCACACACTGTCACCATTACACCGTGCAGGAGGAATAAACTACTTTAATAACATCACTAGAGTAGCACATAGATAAATTGTGATACAAAACACATTGCAATCATAAAGAGATATAAATAAGCACTTCACTATGCCATTCATAACAGTGAATAAGTATTCTGTGAAATATAGCCTAAGAGACCCACACGGTGCACACACTCGTCACCTTTACACACGTGGGACAAGGAGTCTCCGGAGATCACATAAGTAAAATTCACTTGACTAGCATAACGACATCTAGATTACAAGCATCATCATATGAATCTCAATCATGTAAGGCAGCTCATGAGATTATTGTATTGAAGTACATAGGAGAGAGATGAACCACATAGCTACCGGTACAGCCCCGAGCCTCGATGGAGAACTACTCCCTCCTCATGGGAGACAACAGCGTTGATGAAGATGGCGGTGGTGTCGATGGAGGAGCCTTCCGGGGGCACTTTCCCGTCCCGGCGGCGTGCCGGAATAGAGACTCCTGTCCCCCAGATCTTGGCTTCGCGATGGCGGCGGCTCTGGAAGGTTTCTCGTACCGTGGCTTTTTCGTATCGTGATTTTAGGTCGAGGACCCTTAAATAGGCGAAGAGGCGGAGTCGGAGGGTCGAAGAGGCGGCGAGGAGATAGGGGGGCACGGGCCAGCCCTAGGCCGCGCCGGCCACCCTCCTGGTGGGCCTGTGGCCCCCCTCTGGTCCTTCCCGGGTGTTCTGGAAGCTTCGTGGAAAAATAGGATGCTGGGCGTTGATTTCGTCCGATTCCGAGAATATTTCCTTACTAGGATTTACGAAACCAAAAACAGCAGAAAACCAGCAACTGGCCCTTCGGCATCTCGTCAATAGGTTAGTTCCGGAAAACGCATAAATATGACATAAAGTATGCATAAAACATGTAGATATCATCAATAATGTGGCATGGAACATAAGAAATTATCGATACGTCGGAGACGTATCATACATCATCCTCTGATACGTAGCTCCTGCATTTTTAACTCGAAGGGCATTGTTCTCTAGCAGAACACGCCATAAGGGGTTATAAAAGTGTTTTGACTTCATCCTCTTCTTTTAGATGGATCTGATTGTAACCAGAATACGCGTTCAAGAAGGAAAGACATTCGCAGCCTGCTGTGGAGTCGATAATTTGATCAATCCTAGGGAGGGGAAAGTGATCCTTTGGGCAATGTTTATTGAGACACGTGAAATTGACTCACATGCGGAGGTCTTCGGTGTTTTTCTTCGAGACCAACACTAGGTTGGCGACCCAAGTGGCTTCAGTGTTCAGTTCTTTGATAAAACCAGCTTCCTCGAGTCGATGGATTTCAAATAACATAGCTTTGCAGTTTGGCTTGGAGAAATGCCGCAAAGGTTGTCAAAAACTTTCTAGCTCTTGGATCTAGATTAAGTGCATGCTCGGTGAATTCCCTGGGTACTCCTCGCATATCAGCTGGACACCATGCAAATATTTCCCAGCGCTCACGGAGAAACTTGATGGGATTCGTAGCATAGAAAACAAATTTTTTCCTACCGCAAGAACGAATAACAAGCCAAGATCCAATATAGTAGATGATAGCAACGAGAAGATCATGAGACTAACCCTCGAAGATTTCCAAAGCCTACAAGATTAGATCTCATTGTTGATGTAGTCGATCACTTGCCGCTATCAAAAGCGCGTAGAAGATCTTGACGGTGCCACAGTCGGGCAGCACATCCGTACCCGGTCACACGTTCGGTGTTGATGACGACGTCCTTCTCCCCGTTCCAGCAGGCAGCGGATGTAGTAGATCCTCCTCGGAATCCCGACAGCACGACGGTGTGGTGTCCGTGGTGGTGGAGATCTCCGGCAGGGCTTCGCCTAAGCTCTACGGGAGAAGTGGGAGGAGGGGGCGTCTAGGGTTTGGGGAGAGGGGGCGCCGGCCTGGGAGCCCTTGGGTGGTGCGGCTGGTGTCGTGTCCGGCCCCTCCCTCTCCTCCTCGTTATATAGGTGGAATCCCTAGGGTTTGCCCAAAGGTTCGAATAAGACCCCAATTCAAATCTTTCCATATGAGTGAAACCTAGGGGGACATGGACTCCTCCCTTTCCTTCTCCCTTGGCCGGCCAGGGTGGTGGAGTCCACCATGGACTCCACCTTCCCCCTTGGTTGGCTGGTTAGGGTTGGTGGAGTCCAACCGGGACTCCACCTTCCATGGTGATTTCCTCCGGAAGGTTCTAGAATATTCTAGCGCCTTCCATAAATGCACCGGATCATTTCCAAACTTGGAAAGTGACTTCCTATATATGAATCTTATTCTCTGGACCATTCCGAACCTCCTCGTGATGTCCTGGATCCCATCTGAGACTTCGAACAACATTTGAACTCCATTCCATATTCCATATCTACTTAAAACGACATCAAACCTTAAGTGTGTCACCCTACAGTTCGTGAACTATGTAGACATGGTCGAGACTCCTCTCCGACCAATAACCAATAGCAGGATCTGGAGATCCATAATGGCTCCCACACATTCAATGATAACTTAGTGATCGATTAAACCATTTACATACGATACCGATTCCCTTTGTCACGCGATACTTTACTTGTCCGAGGTTCGATCATCGGTATCTCCATACCTAGTTCAACCTCGTTACCGACAAGTACTCTTTACTCGTACCGTGGTATGTCATCTCTTGTGACCTAGTCACATGCTTGCAAGCTAATCAGATGACATTCCACCGAGAGGGCCCAAAGTATATCTATCTATGATAGGGATGGACAAATCCCACGCTTGATCCATATGCCTCAACTCACACTTTCCGAATACTTAATTCCATATTTATAACCACCCATTTACGCAATGGCGTTTTATGTAATCAAAGCATCCTTTTGGTGTAAGTGATGTACATGATCTCATGATCGAAGGACTAGGTAACTATGTATCGAAAGCTTATAGCAAATTGAACTTAATGACTTGATCTTATGCTACGCTTATTTGGGTGTGTGTCCATTATATCATCCATCCAATGACATAACCTTGTTATTAATAACATCCAATATTCATGATCACGAAACCATGATCATCTATTAATCAACAAGCTAGTTATACAAGAGGCTTACTAGGGACTCCTTGTTGTTTACACAACACACATGTATTAATGTTTCCGGTTAATACAATTATAGCATGGAGTGTAAATATTTATCATGAACACTAAGATATAACAATAACTATTTTATTATTGCCTCTTGGGCATATCTTCAACAGTCTCCTACTTGCACTAGAGTCAATAATCTAGTTTACATTTGTAAAGATATAACACCTTGGTCTTCTGGTGTTTATCATGTTTTGCTCACGGGAGAGGTTTCAGTCAACGGATTTGACACGCTCAGAAACGTATGTATTTTGCAATTCATTTGCGTCTCAACGCATCACTCATTTTCCAAATCAGTCGGCATTAATCATATATGTTCAGTCTTCTAGTGGAACCTTAATTCTGTGGTCTGAAATATGTCATGATACGTCTCTAACGTATCGATAATTTCTTATGTTCCATGCTTGTTTTATGACAATACCTACATGTTTTATACATACTTTATGTCATATTTATGCATTTTCCGGCACTAACCTATTAACAAGATGCCGAAGAGCCGGTTGCTGTCTTCTGCTGTTTTTGGTTTCAGAAATCCTAGTAAGGAAATATTCTCGGAATTGGACGAAATCAACGCCCAGGATCTTATTTTTCCACGAAGCTTCCAGAAGTCCGAAAGGGAAACGAAGTGGGGCGACGAGGCGGCGACACGCCAGGGCGGCGTGGCCCACCCCCTGGTCGCGCGGCCCTGTAGTGTGGGCCCCTCGCATCGCCCCTAAACCTACCCTTCCGCCTATAAGAAGCCTTCATCGATAATAACTCCAGTACCGAGAGTCACGATACGGAAAACCTTCCAGAGACGCCGCCGCCGCCAATCCCATCTCGGGGGATTCAGGAGATCACCTCCGGCACCCTGCCGGAGAGGGGAATCATCTCCCGGAGGACTCTTCACCGCCATGGTCGCCTCCGGAGTGATGTGTGAGTAGTTCACCCCTGGACTATGGGTCCATAGCAGTAGCTAGATGGTTGTCTTCTCCTCATTGTGCTATCATTGTCGGATCTTGTGAGCTGCCTAACATGATCAAGATCATCTATTTGTAATGCTACATGTTGCGTTTGTTGGGATCCGATGAATATGGAATGCTATGTTATGTTGATTATCAATCTATCATCTATGTGTTGTTTATGATCTTGCATGCTCTCCGTTATTAGTAGAGGCTCTGGCCAAGTCGATACTTGTAACTCCAAGAGGGAGTATTTATGCTCGATAGTGGGTTCATGCCTCCATTAAATCTGGGACAGAGTGATGTAAAGTTCTAAGGTTGTGGATGTGCTGTTGCCACTAGGGATAAAACATCAATGCTATGTCTAAGAATGTATGTGTTGATTACATTACGCACCATACTTAATGCAATTGTCTGTTGTTTGCAACTTAATACTGGAAGGGGTTCGGATGATAACCTCGAAGGTGGACTTTTTAGGCATAGATGCATGCCTGGATAGCGGTCTATGTATTTTGTCGTAATGCCCAATTGAATTTCACACTACTCATCATAACATGTATGTGCATTGTCATGCCATCTTTATTTGTCAATTGCCCAACTGTAATTTGTTCACCCAACATGCTATATCTTATTGGAGAGACACCACTAGTGAACTATGGACCCCGGTCCATTCTTTACATCGAATACAATCTACTGCAATACTTGTTCTTACTGTTTTCTGCAAACATCGTCATCCACACTATACATCTAATCCTTTGTTACAGCAAGCCGGTGAGATTGACAACCTCACTGTCACGTTGGGGCAAAGTAATTTGGTTGTGTTGTGCAGGTTCCACGTTGGCGCCGGAATCCCTGGTGTTGCACCGCACTACACTCCGCCGCCATCAACCTTCAACGTGCTTCTTGACTCCTACTGGTTCGATAAACCTTGGTTTCTTACTGAGGGAAACTTACTGTTGTACGCATCACACCTTCCACTTGGGGTTCCCAACGGTCGCGTGCTGTACGCGTGTCATGTCACTAATATTGTCACACACAATATAGCTTCAAAGTTCTGACACTATCGGAACTACACCAAGTTCTCAAAGAACTTCTCGACTTAAACATCCTCAGTCATTGTCAAAACAATGACATACTCTGCCTTCGTTTGTAGAATTCGTCACAATATTTAGAACTCATCTAAATCTAGCATAGACTTCTTCTAGCTCATTGTGCTACCTTTTAAATAACACTTAGCCTAATTGAGATTGAAATTTTATTTTTTTATGTGACCAAACTAATATCGGTGCAACACCTTACAGCGATTTGTTTGTCAGTACCCATACAAAACTATATATATATCCTTGGTTCTTCTAAAGCACTCTGAGATATTCTTACTGTTGTCCAATGATCATTACATGAATCATTCGGGTATATGATCTTAACACTTTAGAGCACAGGACATCTGATTTTGTACATATTATTCGTGATCTAAAATCACTCATGTGTTTTTACTCATCGAGTGTCAAATACACTCAAGTCTTGTTAAACCTTCACATGGAAAAGAACACCTTCTTAATATTTTTATATTGGACTACTTCAATATTCATTCTATGTACTTTAACTTAAACTTATTATGTGTTTCAATCTATTTTCATAGATCTTGATACTAAATATGTTTCAGTCCATATCATTTCATTGAAGTTAATTCACAATGGAACCTTTTAATCAAGTATATAATTACATCATTTATAATCAATGATATGTCATCCACATATAATATTATAACTATGTCTCAGTGCTTCCACTTAATTTCTTGTAAATGCAAGCTTCTTCATCGTTTTTGATGAAATCATAACTCTTTGATCATTTCATCCGGTGAAGATTCCAACTCCGTGATACTCACTTCATCCAATGAAGTTTGTATACCTTTTTAGTATTCTGCGGACTAGCAAAACTCTCAGTTGTATCTTGTATACACCTTTAATAAACATTTCTGTTAAGTAATGTATTTTGCCATCCTACTAGCATATCTCATAAAATAAATATGTAGTGATTACTAGAACAATCCGCATAGACTATAAGCATCGCTGTTGAAGATCTAATCTTATCGCAGTCAACTCTTTGAACTTTGTCATAAACAATCTTTTTACAAGTCGAGCTTCTTCAAGGATATTCCATCCAAGTCCATCAATTTTATAGATCCATTTACTTTCAAAAAGTATTCACCTATCTTGGATTCATGGCGTATAGGCATTTTAACGGAGTTAGGACCCATCATAACTTCTTTGTATGTAGTTGGTTTATCATTGTTCAAAATCAATCCTTTGTTCACAAATCATTTATTTGATCACAAAGTAAACCATACCTACAAGGTTCAATAGGTACTTCGATCTCCATGACTATAAAACTTTGTGGATATGGGAGCCATGATCATCGTGGCCGCTTCCAGAACCATTTCCGATGTTGTGCTACTCTGATCATCATGCTCAGGTTCATCAACCTTATCAAGTTCCATTGTCCTCCCACTCAAATACTTCGCTAGAAACAATTTCTTGGAAATAAGTAAGAAACATCAATGAACACTTTTGTCTTTGTATCCATAGTGGAAAGAATTCCCAATCAATTATCTGGGATAACCAACAAAGACATTCATACGATTTTTGTTGTAAACTTATTTGCTTATGCTATGCATACCAAAATTTAAGAAAGGACTATTAGGGTTTATACCCATGCCATAACTCGTATGGTGTCATTTCAATGGATTATGATGATGCTCTATTTAGTGTAAATGCGGTAGTCTCTAAAGCATAATCCACAAAAATATAATGGTGTCATTTTATTTTATCTCATCATTAATCCAACAAGGTTTGGATACGTCTCTCGGATACTCCATCATCACTATGATACTCCAAGAAATGTGAGTTGTAGAACAATTTTATAACTATCTTAGATGTTCGCGAAAAACTCGTAATTCAAATATTTTCACCATGATCCAATCATAGATATTTGACTTTTCAATTACGATGATATTCAACTTCATGCTAAAATTTATTTGAATCCATTCAAATGTTTCAAACTTCTTCCTTATCGAATAAATATATCCACATATATATACTCAATTCATTATTGGAAGTTTTCATGAAGTAGAAGAATCTCCCACACACAACTATGCCCAGTGAACGACGTACATCATCATGTATGTTTCCACTAAGTTAGTTGCCCGTTCAACTCTTGGCCTATGAATGGTATTCCAGTCATTCTCTTTAGAAGAGATTTGCAAGCGCCAAACGATTCAAAAAAAACAAATGACTCCAAAAATCCATTTGCATGGAGTTCCTTCATGCGTTCCTTTCTAACTTGACCTAAATGGCGGTTCCACAAATAAGAGGAGTTAAAATCATTTGCCTTACGACATTTTAGCGTCAGTGTTATGTATGTGTGTTTCACCATTAAGATTTATAATAACTTATCCATCGTACATGGAGTACGGTCATAACTTTGAACAATTCATTGTTTTTATTTGACCATAGCTAAATAGCAATTATTAAGTTCTTTATTATATATCTGAAGGGCTAGGTAGAATGCCAATGACGAACATAATAACACTTTATTTTGTCCAGACGTGCATTATTACCACATTCCTTATCAGTCACTTAGGCCATTGTATTATTGTATTGCGTTGTGTTGTATGACATCTCATACCAACCAATATGGTACAAATACCCAAGAATTCTATTGTGTGACCAATCAAAGAATGCATTCATAACATGTATATCATCTATATACATCTGAGCTAGACTTTCTAGTCTTTTCTTTCTTTCTGCCAAAATCTTTTGTAGTTTCTCTTTTAGCTTTTCTCATTCTCAGAAAACACTTCACCTTCAGTAACTTCTAGGTCCATTGGTCAAATACTAATAACCTTGAGGTTCTTACTTTGAAGTTGATCATCACATGACAAGTGTTCCAGATTTCACTATTAGTAACCTTTTAATGTGATGAATAATTTCACTCATAACTTTTATCCATCAAATCATGACGACTTTCCGAGACCATGTTTGTACATGCTAGGCTCGTAAAGTTTAACCTTAGTATTCACATGTGCAAATCTGGCTTGCACCCGTTGTATGCACACGTAGAATCTATAACACCTGATCATCACGTGATGCTTCGAAACGACGAGTCTTAGCAACAGTGCATACTAAGGACGATCACTTCATGGATATGTGAATATCGTTAGTGCCCAACTAGTTGGAGGATTGGGACGTCTGGCGTCTTCAACCTTCGTACATTCCCATAAAACTTACGAGTTTATGTAGTCTCACTAGATTATATTCTATCATCTTGCAATAAGGTCTTAGATATCACATATATCTCTTACCTTGCTTATTTCTGAAAACAAAATTTCCAGCTCCTTACTTTTCAAACGGATTTGAACTTCAAGTTTCACGGAGACAAGATGATTTTAGGTACTAATTGAAACCATTGCTTTTTGAATCAACAATGTGAGGTTTACTAAAAATTTGCAATATGACTTAATTATTTCTTGATTCCTTAACAATACGGTACCAGTCCGTAAAGTTTCTTGTCAGACTTAACAATATTTCTATCTCAATTACAAGACTAGCGCATGGTAGACAACGGATGCCAATTCTACAAATTTAATTCAAAATACTATTCAGACTATGTTCATGATAATTAGTTCATGTTTTAATCTAATTACTAATGAACTCCCACTTAATACAACATCCCTCATAGTTGTTTAGTGGCACACGATCCATATCCACTACACCAAAACCGATCATCACGTGAGATGATGTAGCTTCAATGGTGAACATCAACATGTTGATCATATCATCCATATGACTCGTGTTCAACCTTTCGGTTTCCTATGTACCGAGGCCATGTCTGTACATGCTAGGCTCGTCAAGCAAACCCAAGTATTTCTGCGTGTGCAACATGGCTTACACTCGTTGTATGTGAACATAGAATCTATCACATCCGATCATCACGAGATGCTTCAAAACGATGAACTGTAGTAACGGTGCATACGAGGGGAGAACACTTTATTATCTTGATATTAATGTGAGGGAACATCTTATAATGCTACCATCGCGATCTAAGCAAGATAAGATGCATAAAGGATTAACATCACATGCAATTCATAATATGTGATATGATATGGCCCTTTAGTCTTTACGCCTTTGATCTTCATCTCCAAAGCACGGACATGATCTCCATCATCAACGAGCATGATCTCCATCATCGTCGCCGTAGCGTCAAGGTCCATGGTGCCGTCATCATGGTTGTTCATCACATGTAGCAACTATTACAATTACTTCGAAATAATACTATACAACATGAAATATAAAGACAACCATAAGGCTCCTGCCGGTTGCCACAATACAATAATAATCATCTCATACATATTCATCATCACATCATGGCCATATCACATCACCAAACCCTGCAGAAACAAGTTAGACGCCTCTAATTTGGTTTGCATATTTTACGTGGTTTATGGTTTTCGAGTAAGATCCAATCTACCTACGAACATGAACCACAACGGTGATACTAGTGTTGTCAATAGAAAGAGTAGATTGAACCTTCACTATGGTCATGTAAAGTTAGCTCGGGCTGCTTCATCCCACCATCCCGCAAGATGCAAAGTATACTAACTAAAAACAACAAAAGCATCAACGCCCACAAAACCATTGTGTTCTACTCGTGCAACCAATCTATGCATAGACACGACTCTGATACCACTGATGGGATTTGTAGCATAGAAAACAAACAAAATTCCTACCGCAAGAACGAATAACAAGCCAAGATCCAATCTATTAGATGATAGCAACGAGAAGATCATGAGACTAACCCTCGAAGATTTCCAAAGCCTACGAGATTAGATCTCGTTGTTGATGTAGTCGATCACTTGCCGCTTTCAAAAACGTGTAGAAGATCTTGACGGGCAGCACCTCCATACTCGGTCACTGTAACATCCCAAGTTTCAATAAAAGGAAACAAGAGAGAGAATTCAAGAATCCAAAAATCAGAGCCAACAAAAACTTTTTCTCATCATATAGGACTATGCATATAGCTCACCTTAGTAATTTATTTGAGTGTGCTCTTGCCATGATGCTTGCTTATGTGTTACTCTCACTCTAACACCCTAACAATGATCACTTGATCATCCAAAGTCAAATAAAAATAAATTAGAAAAGAAATTCTAAAAATCAATTTCACACCCACATATGGCCTATGCCATTTTTACAAATCTTTAATCTAGACCAATTTGGTTTGCACCATTAGTTGTAAATGGATACTGAACACTTTTTAACACTTTTGGAAACAATCAAACTCAATTCAAATCAAATTTGAATCAAATTTGTGATCACATGTGATTATGGTCATGTGAGACAATTTCAAGCAAGATACCCACTTTGAGCCCCTGGTTTTCAATTTTCTATTTCTACACTTGGCCAACTCTTTATACCTCTTCCAAGATCTCATCAAGGACTACAACTTTGCCCAAGGGACCCACCTCAAACTTTGTCTCAAATCCAAATGGCAAGCAAGCAAAGTAGGGACTTTGAAACAAATACAAGATCATATGACATATGTGATTTTGCAAACCTACACCATTTTGATCACCATCACCACCAATATACTACCTTTAATATATAATTACACTTCACCAAAAATATTTTCAAAATTCGAAATTAATTTTCTTGCGGGCATTACAACAAACACCTTGCAGGCAGAGTAAAGATTGTTGCCCATACTGATTTTTCACCTTGGACTTGGTCCAACTCTGGCCAACCCTGCAGCACTGGAGCTTCCTCTCACCTCCCTGCATCCTCTCACCCACTTGCCAAGCACTGGAGCAAGTCCAACATGACAAAATCTTGCCATGCCGTGGCATGGCATGCCTCTCTCATGCTCTCTCTCCCTCTGGTCAATTCCAGCATGCCCTGCCGTGTCAACTCGCTCCCTCACACTCACCTGATGCTGCCCAGTCCAAGCCACGACCCTCTCTCGCACAGCAACGGCCAGATCACGCGCGCCCAGTGGCGCCCAGAACTCGCCCATGCCGCGCCAGAGCGCGCATGGCGTTCACCCTGGACGCGCCAGAGCGCGCTAACGCCCACGTCCCTGCGCCACCTCGACCCCTCCTCTCAGCACCAGTCGACGCACGACGAGTCCCTGAACCGCCTGGACACGGCCACTTGCCCGCGGGAACGCCGCAGGTGACGAGCGCGTCCACGACCGTCCGCCATGGCCTGAGCACTCCCATCAAGAGCACCATCGCTGCAGAGCCTCGCCAGAGCCACGATCACGCGCGTCAGCTTCGCTAGTGCAACAGCAACACGACGCGCCCATGCCTTGCCTCTTCGCCGCCCTGGAACGACGACGCTGTCGACGACCCTAGCTCCGCCCTTCGGCCACCTCCCGCTCCTATAAAAGGAGGACCTCTCCCACTGATCTGAGCACGCCAACGTCTTCCTCTCATCCTCACAGCACTCCTCGCCACCTCAATTTCATCTATTAGCCACCACACCGTCCCAATCGCAAGCTCGCCGCCGCCGCCAGTACACGGAGTTCGCCGGAGCAGGAGGCCACCCCAGGACACGCCGCTGCTTCCAGGCGCCTCCTCGTCCTCGACAACGACGCGGCGCACCACTCCGACGCTCGCCGGAGCTCCGACGGCCGCTACGACCCCCTACCGCCGCCGCCTGTGAGTGCACTTCTCGTCGTCGACGACGACGCCCCTCCACCATGCGATCCCCTTCTAATCGCACGGCCCTCCTTTCGCGTACCGTTTCGCTGGAGAAACCCCACTAACAGGTGGATCCCACCTTGTCAGCTGGCCCGCTGCGAAGCTGGGCCGGCCCATCTCCTTCTCTCTCTGCCTAGCCCGTTAAATCTCCCGCCAGCCCACGAATTCAAATCCCATTTGAAAAATAGAGAAATACCCCAATCTGATGTAAACTTTGAAATTTAATAGGGAGAAATCTACTAGGCCAAATTTTTCAAATTTTATATAATTGGAAACCTTATGAAATTATCTACACTATGCCACTGGTTTGAACCCTAGATCTATTGTAGAATTAAAGTGACAAAATAAACAAGGCAGGGACTTTTCTGCCTTAGAATAATTCTTAAAAATCAACCATAAATGTTTTTCAATTAATTACAACTCCTATAATTCACATTTCACTTATACTAATTGTTTCTACAAAAATATGCCATGCTTACTTTGAATGATCATGGCCTAGTTGAATTAAATGACTTTAGGGCTATTTCTAGTCAAAGATATTGTCCAAAACTATTAAGAAATCTTATGAGAGAGTTTATCTCATTTAAATCTTGTCACCACCAATTTCAAATGAAGTAGAGACTCTGGTCAATTAGGTCTCATAGGAATTGTTGGTGATATTAAATCTTTACTATGCTAGAATTAAATGGTATGAGGTGCTCACCTCATTTAAATCATTTTCTCAAAATGGTAAGTGTGAAGAGGTTGACTTGGGTCAACCTAGGTCACATATTATGCATAAGAGAAATTAAATCTTAATAAGATAATGAGAGGAAATTGATTCTCTGAATAATTAAAAATAACACTCAAGATTAGTATGAGAGGAAATTATTTTTCTTAAATGATAAGAAGAACACATCCACCAACTCCATAGTAATGTGTGATGCTAGTTTAAAGTGTGTAGATCATGAGTGTGCATAGTTTAGTAAATTGGTTTGGTATGATGATTGTGTACCCCGTATTCGTATTTTAGACGCTAGTACCGAGGAGTACCAAGAGGAGGAGGAGGTCTACTTCCAAGGAGAAGAAGACCACTTTGACCAATTCCCCAACCAAGGCAAGATAATACTCTTGCAAAGTGCAAAGCTCACCATGAGCAAGGCATTACCCCATTTACTTAATGTTTATGATCCTATTTCCCAGTTTTACTTTACAAGTTTTATTTACTTTTGTTTTATCAAAGTACTTTTTGATTTATGATTCACTTGGATAGTATTGGATTTGTACTAGAGTATCAAAGTTAGCCTAGAAGCAAAGCAAGGTACTTAGCACCCCTCATACCTAGATGCTAGTGCTAAATTAAAAATGACTACTCTAGATGGGAACATGTGTTTATGAAATGATGAAGTTGAAAACCTTGGAATGATGAGTCATTTCCATTGAAAGATTTTGAAGGTGAATATGACATGGATTTGACTTGGTGAAATGACTAAAACTGATGATTGAGTTGGATGCGATACCATTCCAATTCTTGAGTACCCCCACAATACCTGATTATGGGTAAGGCTTAGCTGGAAATTTATGTGTCTTAGTATGGGTTCCCTCTAAACACACGTCATAGGGGTTACGCTTGAGGCTGCCTCCGTTGTTGAGAAATAATGTGAATTGAGGTGAATTGTACGGCCAAGCCCTGTGCAGTTCCCGGGTTAACAGTTGGTTTTCACCGGGAGGCCAAGCTCATGGGGAGAGGTGCCTATACTAGGGTGTGTAAGTGAAAGGTTAACGGTTGATGATACGCGTACGGAGTTACGATTATTCGGGGTTTTATCCCTGACAGATGTAATCAAATGTTGTGGCACAAGTGTGCAACCTCTCCAGAGTGTAGAACTATTCGAATAGCCACGTCCGCGGATATGGACAATTGGAAAGGCCATACTGTTTCCGTCATCAGAATTTATACCTATGTGACTGGTGAATTTGAACTTGAACTTGAATGGTGACTTTGAAATTGAATCACAACAGAGTTGTGGGAATGACACTAATGTTCCCACTTGAGTTAGTTAGCACATGAGGAGCTGTTTACTAAAATGTTTATCAACTAAAATTGGCTTTATGCAAATAAACTTAGAGCTTAGAACACTCTCAATAGTAATGTTAGTACTTACATTAGTATTAGATTGCGAGTACTTAAAGTACTCACGGCTATGTCCCTGGCTATTCCAATGGCCAGAATATGAAGCCGAGCAGCAGTACGAGGATGACGATCGAGTAGGACGTCTACCACAACTAGGAGCTTCTAACGTCAAGCGTTGGCCTCGTGGACTAGATAGTCCTTGTATCTTACGCTTCCGCTATGAACTTGTGTTTGTTCGTTGATCATTAGATCAACTATTCGTGTAATATGGATCATGTGATTCCAAGTTGTAAGACATTATGGTTTGTAATGAATGATGACTCGTGATACTTAACTATTATGCCTCGCAACAACAATTTCCTGGGATTGCGATGTATGACATAATAGGCATCCGGACTTAAAAATCCGGGTGTTGACAAGTTGGTATCGAGCCATTGTTTGACCTTAGGAGACCCTAGTTAGAAATGGACGTTCTGAAAGATTAGTTTCCAAAAATGAATGAAGTATTTCTGAAAAACTTAGTCTTTGTCTTCTCTTTGAGTTCTTTGGAAAAATAAGAAGTCATGCTCTTCCTTGGAAATATAACTAAAATTTTGCCACACTTGTTCACTTCTCTAACTTAATCCTTCACATTCAGATGGAGCCCATGAACACGAAGTTTTACCAGCTCGGGAACGGGGGAAGCTTGGTCTTTGAGCACGACCTCAATGCCCTTTCCGACCACCTTGGTCGCCCGCACCCAGAGTTCCATGGAGTGCAGGTCAATGACCAGCCAGGAGGCGAGTTGCAGTGGATCATCACCGCTGACTTGAGGGGCAAGATGGAGACTCCCACTTCTGAGAGGATCCTCTTCTCCTTCAGGGAGAGCAACTGGCTGGACGTACTTGCTCGCGCCCATCAGGAGGCACTCGCACGCTTGTGCGGGATGAGCGGGGAGGCACTCAGGAGCCCTCGCTTTTCTCACCTCGCGAGGCGTAACTCTGCTGGAGAGCCCATGGACATGTCTCCCCACCCGGAGCTGAAGCACCATGTGGAGCACCTGGATTTCATCCTGTACCACACTCAGCAGGATCTCGACCACGCGCGTGAGTACGCCAACCAGACTCACGCCCACATCATCGAGCAAGGTGAAGCTATCAAGCTCCTCAACAACGACCGCAAGACTCTCCGCCAGCAGCGGGCAAAGAAGGATGCCACCATCACCCGCCTCCGCGCAAAGATAGCTGCGCTTGAGGCCACTGTCAAGGACCAGGAGGAGCAGATGAAGAAGATGGAGGAAGATGGAGATGACATTCAGGGAGGAAGTGCCTTCCTGAGTGATGACGACGACTTCGAGGAGGACGAGAACACCGAGGAGGAAGACTACGAGTTCCTCGACGCTGGAGAAGATGACCATGTCGCCATAGATGTGGATGAGGATGAGGAGTAGTTCACTTGTGCACTATCGTAGGTGTGAGTTGTATCCCGCCCCATGTATCGTAGCTTGGAGAAGAAGGGTTCTTAAAACCCTTAGTGTGTTAGTTTGTAATGTGTGTTGTTTGTCATGAATGAATGTATGTTTGTGTTATCATGAAAAGACTTCAAGTTTTAAACTCTGTGAACTTAAACACAAAACAAGCCATAGAGAATTTCCCTCTTATCTCATGATCTATCTCAATACTCAGATGGCCCCTCCAGTACACAACGCGACTCAAGAAGCAATGATGCAGATGTTGCAAACTATGCTGGAAGGTAGAGAAGCAGAAAGAGCTGAAAGGCAAGCCAACCTTGCAGCACTTCAACAGCTTGCCAACAACAATCAAGGCCATCATGATCATCCAGGATCGAAGCTCAAGAACTTCCAGAATACCAACCCGCCAGTTTTTAGCAAGACTGAGGAACCACTGGATGCAGATGATTGGCTCCAAACTATGGAGAACAATCTAGAGGTAGCTGGAGTTGAAGAGAATGAGAAAGTGCTGTTTGCCACGCACTACTTAGCAGGACCAGCAAGAGCTTGGTGGACAAGCACCCGTGCCATGAACGCGGGACAGTTTATGACTTGGACTGATTTCAAGCTCAAGTTCAGCAAGTACCATGTGCCCTCGGGTCTGATAAAGAAGATGAGAGATGAATTCCGTGAACTGAAGCAAGGCCGGATGTCCGTGGTGGAATACCGCGACAAGTTTCTCACACTGTCAAGGTACGCCCCGGATGAGACCGACACGACTGAGAAGAGGAAGGAAAGGTTCCTGAACGGACTGCATGATGAGATGCAGACTGTGTTGATCAACATCCCCTTCGCCGACCTCGAAGCCCTTGTTGACTCCGCCATCCAAATGGAAGGCAAACTGCACCAAGCCAGCGAGAACCGCAAGCGCCGCATGATGAACCAAAGTGGATCAAGCCACCCCCAGAAGTATCGCCCTAGCTCAAGTGGAGGTTTCACTCCGAGAAACAACAAGCCCCCGATGCAGAACTCGCGCCCCGGTTATCAGAACCGGAGTGGAGGAAACTCGAGGCCAGGAGGCCACTACAACAACAACAACAACAACAACTACAACAACAACAACTACTACAACCGCGCTCCGCCGAGAGCCCCCAACAACAACAACAACAACACCAACACCGCACCAAGGACCGTAAGCAACGCAATCCCCGTTGCGAACAAGCAGGACAAGACCACCATCACTTGCTATGAGTGTGGTGTAGTGGGGCATTACTCCAATGAGTGTCCCAAGAGGCTCGCCAAGCTCGCAGGCAACCCCGCACCACCAGCTCAGCAGCAACGCCGTGTCTCCACCGGCAAGAAGTTCGCCCCCAACAACCCGAACAACCACGGAGGTCGCCTCTACCACATGAATGCCGAGGAAGCCCAGGAAGCACCTGACGTGGTGCTGGGTATGTTCTCTGTTAACTCAATACCAGCCAGAGTGTTGTTTGATTCTGGAGCATCGCATTCGTTTGTTACAGAAGATTTTGTGTGCACTAGTAAGATTCAACCAAACAGCTTGAAACATGTCATGATAGTTCAAATACCTGGATCAACAACTAAAGCTAGAAAATTTTGCAAAGATGTACCCATCAGAATTCATGAAATAGACTTTTATGCAAACTTGATTGTTCTGGGAACAAAAGGATTGGAAGTAGTCCTGGGTATGGATTGGATGGCGAAACATCATGGATTGATAGACTGCGCCAAGAAGGCCATCACCATGACTAGTAGCACCGGAATAATAATAGAACACATGTCTGAAAAGCTACCCA
This sequence comes from Lolium rigidum, assembly GCF_022539505.1. NCBI lineage: Eukaryota > Viridiplantae > Streptophyta > Magnoliopsida > Poales > Poaceae > Lolium > Lolium rigidum. The sequence continues at coordinate 76,996,653 of NC_061513.1, forward strand.
GAAATTTCACCTGCAACCAAAGTGTAGCCAAGCCAACTCTGGATCAAATCGGGGTCGTTTGTCGATACCTCGATGTGTTTCCGGATGATCTACCTGGTATGCCCCCGGATCGGGATATCGAGTTTATCATCGAGTTAATCCCTGGAACAGGACCTATAGCCCAGAGAGCCTATAGCATGAACCCCGTAGAGTTAGTAGAACTGAAGAAGCAACTGGATGATATGCTATACAAAGGTCTGATTCGACCAAGTGCGTCGCCTTGGAGATCACTAGTTTTGTTTGTGGATAAAAAGGACGGTGCCACTCGTTTGGTTACGGATTATCGTAAGCTTAACGATGTCACCATCAAGAACAAATATCCCTTGCCAAAGATAGAAGACCTGTTTGACCAGCTAACCGGTGCCCAAGTATTCTCGAAGATTGATTTGAGGACGGGTTACCATCAACTGAAGATCCGAGCAACAGATATTCCCAAGACTACCTTTACCACCAGATATGGACTGTATGAGTACAATGTCATGTCCTTTGGACTGACCAATGCCCCCGCTTACTTCATGAATCTCATGAATAAGATCTTTATGGAATTCCTGGATAAGTTTGTCGTTGTTTTCATCGACGACATTCTTATCTACTCCAAATCAGAAGAAGAACATGAGCAACATTTGGAAGTGGTCCTAGAAACCTTGAGGCAGCACAAGTTGTACGCCAAGTTTAGCAAATGTGAGTTTTGGCTGAAGGAAGTAGGATTCCTGGGACACATCTTGTCTGCAAGAGGAATTGCTGTAGATCCCGCAAAAATCAAAACCGTTGAGGAATGGAAAGCACCAACCACCCAGACTGAAGTCCGAGCATTTCTGGGATTAGCAGGATATTACCGCCGATTCGTTGAAGGATTTTCAAGCATCGCAAGACCCATGACTCAACTGCTAAAGAAGGACAGGAAGTTTGACTGGAATGACAAATGTGAAGAAAGCTTTCAGCTACTCAAACTCAGATTAACCACAGCCCCAATATTGATCATGCCCGATGTCACCAAGCCATTCGATGTCTATTGTGATGCATCCAAGACTGGTCTTGGATGTGTGTTGATGCAAGGAGGCAAAGTGATATCTTACCTATCCAGGCAACTGAAGCAACATGAACAGAACTATCCAACTCATGATTTGGAGTTAGCCGCCGTAGTTTTAGCCCTGAAGGTTTGGCGTCATTACCTCATGGGTAATCGATGCGAGATATATTCAGATCACAAGAGCCTAAAGTACATTTTCACCCAGAAGGAGCTAAACATGAGACATCGCAGATGGATTGAATTAATCAAAGATTACGACATGGAAATTCACTACCACCCCGGCAAGGCCAATGTGGTAGCGGATGCTTTGAGCAGACTGCCGTGTCAGTTGAACTCCATGATCGCAATAGAGCAACCCAGCTTGTATCAAGAGTTTGAACAATTCAGACTAGAGCTAGTGAGCGAAGGATTCCTCGCCAGCATTGAGCTCCAACCCACCTTGATGAGCCAGATAAAGGAAGCCCAGAAGGGAAATGCCAGCATTGACGGAATCAAGAACCAGATAGCCGCAGGAAAGGCACCAGGATTCACCGTAGATGAAGAAGCTTTGGTACAACGAACGCCTGTGTGTACCGTCAGATTCAGAGTTGAAGCACGTCATTCTGAAGGAAGCTCACGATACACTGTATTCCATTCATCCCGGAGGAACAAAGATGTACCAAGACCTGAAGGAACAATTCTGGTGGCACGGAATGAAGCGAGAGATAGGAAGCTACATCGCCAAGTGCGATATCTGTCAACGAGTCAAGGTAGAACATCAACGCCCCGCAGGACTGTTGCAACCCTTACAGATTCCTGAATGGAAATGGGATTCTGTCGGTATGGACTTTATCACAGGATTGCCCAAATCTAGCAGAGGAAATGACTCCATTTGGGTAGTCATCGATAGGTTGACCAAAGTTGCACATTTCATCCCCGTCAAGACCACATACCAAGGCCCAAAGCTCGCAGAGTTATACATATCCAGAATAGTCAGCCTGCACGGAACACCGAAGTCAATTGTGTCAGATAGAGGATCTCAATTCACCTCAAGATTCTGGCAGAAAGTGCATGAAGGACTAGGAACCCGTCTGAATTTCAGCACAGCTTATCACCCACAGACTGACGGACAGACCGAGAGAGTCAACCAGATACTGGAAGATATGTTGAGAGCCTGTGTGCTAGAGTACGGATCCAAATGGGAAGACTGCCTACCATACGCAGAATTCTCCTACAACAATAGCTATCAAGCCAGCTTACAGATGGCCCCCTTTGAAGCCTTGTACGGAAGGAAATGCCGTACCCCTCTGAACTGGTCGGAAGTCGGAGATAGTCAAGTCTTCGGCCCCGATGTTCTCCGCGAAGCCGAAGAGAAGGTGCACAAGATCCGCGAGTACCTCAAGACCGCCCAGTCAAGGCAGAAGAGCTACGCCGACAAGAGACGCCGAGAGATGACATTCGAGATCGGAGATTTTGTGTATCTCAAAGTCTCACCCCTCAAAGGAATGCAGAGATTCCAACTCAAAGGAAAGCTCGCCCCCAGATATGTCGGACCATTCAAAGTTCCGAGTCGCCGAGGAGAAGTTTCATATCAGCTGGAACTACCGGAAGAAATGTCCGCCGTGCACAATGTGTTTCACATCTCACTACTTCGGAAGTGCCTAGAAGTGCCGGAGAAGACCGAAGTGTTCAAGAACATCGACCACAGAGCCATTGATATCAACAAGGACCTAACCTACCGCGAAGTGCCTATTCGCATCCTTGAAGAAGCATTCAGGACCACCCGCACCAGAAGTATCAAGTTCCTGAAGATACAATGGAGTAATCACACCGAAGAAGAAGCAACTTGGGAACGCGAGGAAGACATGAAGAAGGAATACCCATATCTCTTTAGTACCTAGTTTTTCTCTAGATCTCGGGACGAGATCTTTTGTAAGGGGGAAGGGTTTGTAACATCCCAAGTTTCAATAAAAGGAAACAAGAGAGAGAATTCAAGAATCCAAAAATCAGAGCCAACAAAAACTTTTTCTCATCATATAGGACTATGCATATAGCTCACCTTAGTAATTTATTTGAGTGTTCTCTTGCCATGATGCTTGCTTATGTGTTACTCTCACTCTAACACCCTAACAATGATCACTTGATCATCCAAAGTCAAATAAAAATAAATTAGAAAAGAAATTCTAAAAATCAATTTCACACCCACATATGGCCTATGCCATTTTTACAAATCTTTAATCTAGACCAATTTGGTTTGCACCATTAGTTGTAAATGGATACTAAACACTTTTTAACACTTTTGGAAACAATCAAACTCAATTCAAATCAAATTTGAATCAAATTTGTGATCACATGTGATTATGGTCATGTGAGACAATTTCAGCAAGATACCCACTTTGAGCCCCTGGTTTTCAATTTTCTATTTCTACACTTGGCCAACTCTTTATACCTCTTCCAAGATCTCATCAAGGACTACAACTTTGCCCAAGGGACCCACCTCAAACTCTGTCTCAAATTCAAATGGCAAGCAAGCAAAGTAGGGACTTTGAAACAAATATAAGATCATATGACATATGTGATTTTGCAAACCTACACCATTTTGATCACCATCACCACCAATATACTACCTTTAATATATAATTACACTTCACCAAAAATATTTTCAAAATTCGAAATTAATTTTCTTGCGGGCATTACAACAAACACCTTGCGAGCGGAGTAAAGATTGTTGCCCATACTGATTTTTCACCTTGGACTTGGTCCAACTCCGGCCAACCCCGCAAGACCGGAGCTTCCTCTCACCTCCCTGCATCCTCTCACCCACTTGCCAAGCACTGGAGCAAGTCCAACATGACAAAATCTTGCCATGCCGTGGCATGGCATGCCTCTCTCATGCTCTCTCTCCCTCTGGTCAATTCCAGCATGCCCTGCCGTGTCAACTCGCTCCCTCACACTCACCCGATGCTGCCCGAGTCAAAGCCACGACCCTCTCTCGCACAGCAACGGCCAGATCACGCGCGCCCAGTGGCGCCCAGAACTCGCCCATGCCGCGCCAGTGCGCGCATGGCGTTCACCCTGGACGCGCCAGAGCGCGCTGACGCCCACGTCCTTGCGCCACCTCGACCCCTCCTCTCAGCACCAGTCGACGCACGACGAGTCCCTGAACCGCCTGGACACGGCCACTTGCCCGCGGGAACGCCGCAGGTGACGAGCGCGTCCACGACCGTCCGCCATGGCCTGAGCACTCCCATCAAGAGCACCATCGCTGCAGAGCCTCGCCAGAGCAACGATCACGCGCGTCAGCTTCGCCAGTGCAACAGCAACACGACACGCCCATGCCTTGCCTCTTCGCCGCCCTGGAACGACGACGCCGTCGACGACCCTAGCTCCGCCCTTCGGCCACCTCCCGCTCATATAAAAGGAGAACCTCTCCCACTGATCTGAGCATGCCAACGTCTTCCTCTCATCCTCACAGCACTCCTCGCCACCTCAATTTCATCTATTAGCCACCACACCGTCCCAATCGCAAGCTCGCCACCGCCAGTACACGGAGTTCGCCGGAGCAGGAGGACACCCCAGGACACGCCGCTGCTTCCAGGCGCCTCCTCGTCCTCGACAATGACACGGTGCACCACTCCGACGCTCGCCGGAGCTCCGACGGCCGCTCCGACCCCCTACCGCCGCCGCCAGTGAGTGCACTTCTCGTCGTCGACGACGACGCCCCTCCACCGTGCGATCCCCTTCTAATCGCACGGCCCTCCTTTCACGTACCGTTTCGCTGGAGAAACCCCACTGACAGGTGGATCCCACCTTGTCAGCTGGCCCGCTGCGAAGCTGGGCCAGCCCATCTCCTTCTCTCTCTGCCTAGCCCGTTAAATCTCCCGCCAGCCCACGAATTCAAATCCCATTTGAAAAATAGAGAAATACCCCAATCTGATGTAAACTTTGAAATTTAATAGGGAGAAATCTACTAAGCCAAATTTTGCAAATTTTATATAATTGGAAACCTTATGAAATTATCTACACTATGCCACTGGTTTGAACCCTAGATCTGTTGTAGAATTAAAGTGACAAAATAAACAAGGCAGGGACTTTTCTGCCTTAGAATAATTCTTAAAAATCAACCATAAATGTTTTTCAATTAATTCCAACTCCTATAATTCACATTTCACTTATACTAATTGTTTCTACAAAAATATGCCATGCTTACTTTGAATGATCATGGCCTAGTTGAATTAAATGACTTTAGGGCTATTTCTAGTCAAAGATATTGTCCAAAACTATTAAGAAATCTTATGAGAGAGTTTCTCTCATTTAAATCTTGTCATCACCAATTTCAAATGAAGTAGAGACTCTGGTCAATTAGGTCTCATAGGAATTGTTGGTGATATTAAATCTTTACTATGCTAGAATTAAATGGTATGAGGTGCTCACCTCATTTAAATCATTTTCTCAAAATGGTAAGTGTGAAGAGGTTGACTTGGGTCAACCTAGGTCACATATTATGCATAAGAGAAATTAAATCTTAATAAGATAATGAGAGGAAATTAATTCTCTGAATAATTAAAAATAACACTCAAGATTAGTATGAGAGGAAATTATTTTTCTTAAATGATAAGAAGAACACATCCACCAACTCCATAGTAATGTGTGATGCTAGTTTAAAGTGTGTAGATCATGAGTGTGCCTAGTTTAGTAAATTGGTTTGGTATGATGATTGTGTACCCCGTATTCGTATTTTAGACGCTAGTACCGAGGAGTACCAAGAGGAGGAGGAGGTCTACTTCCAAGGAGAAGAAGACCACTTTGACCAATTCCCCAACCAAGGCAAGATAATACTCTTGCAAAGTGCAAAGCTCACCATGAGCAAGGCATTACCCCATTTACTTAATGTTTATGATCCTATTTCCCAGTTTTACTTTACAAGTTTTATTTACTTTTGTTTTATCAAAGTACTTTTTGATTTATGATTCACTTGGATAGTATTGGATTAGTACTAGAGTACCAAAGTTAGCCTAGAAGCAAAGCAAGGTACTTAGAACCCCTCATACCTAGATGCTAGTGCTAAATTAAAAATGACTACTCTAGATGGGAACATGTGTTTATGAAATGATGAAGTTGAAAACCTTGGAATGATGAGTCATTTCCATTGAAAGATTTTGAAGGTGAATATGACATGGATTTGACTTGGTGAAATGACTAAAACTGATGATTGAGTTGGATGCGATACCATTCCAATTCTTGAGTACCCCCACAATACCTGATTATGGGTAAGGCTTAGCTGGAAATTTATGTGTCTTAGTATGGGTTCCCTCTAAACACACGTCATAGGGGTTACGCTTGAGGCTGCCTCCGTTGTTGAGAAATGATGTGAATTGAGGTGAATTGTACGGCCAAGCCCTGTGCAGTTCCCGGGTTAAGGGTTGGTTTTCATCGGGAGGCCAAGCTCATGGGGAGAGGTGCCTATACTAGGGTGTGTAAGTGAAAGGTTAACGGTTGATGATCCGCGTACGGAGTTACGATTATTCGGGGTTTTATCCCTGACGGATGTAATCAAATGTTGTGGCACAAGTGTGCAACCTCTGCAGAGTGCAGAACTATTCGAATAGCCGCGTCCGCGGATATGGACAATTGGAAAGGCCATACTGTTTCCGTCATCAGAATTTATACCTATGTGACTGGTGAATTTGAACTTGAACTTGAATGGTGACTTTGAAATTGAATCACAACAGAGTTGTGGGAATGACACTAATGTTCCCACTTGAGTTAGTTAGCACATGAGGAGCTGTTTACTAAAATGTTTATCAACCAAAATTGGCCTTATGCAAATAAACTTAGAGCTTAGAACACTCTCAATAGTAATGTTAGTACTTACATTAGTATTAGATTACGAGTACTTAAAGTACTCACGGCTTTGTCCCTGGCTATTCAAATGGCCAGAATATGAAGCCGAGCAGCAGTACGAGGATGACGATCAGCAGGACGTCTACCACAACTAGGAGCTTCTAACGTCAAGCGTTGGCCTGTGGACTAGAGAGTCCTTGTATCTTACGCTTCCGCTATGAACTTGTGTTTGTTCGTTGATCATTAGATCAACTATTCGTGTAATATGGATCATGTGATTCCAAGTTGTAAGACATTATGGTTTGTAATGAATGATGACTGTGATACTTAACTATTATGCCTCGCAACAACAATTTCCTGCAATTGCGATGTATGACATAATAGGCATCCGGACTTAAAAATCCGGGTGTTGACACGTTCGGCGTTGATGACGATGTCCTTCTCCCCGTTCCAGCGGGCAGTGGATGTAGTAGATCCTCCTCGGAATCCCGACAGCACGACGGCGTGGTGTCGGTGGTGGTGGAGATCTCTGGCAGGGCTTCTCCTAAGCTCTACGGGAGAAGTGGGAGGAGGGGCGGCTAGGGTTTGGGGAGAGGGGGCGCCGGCCTAGGAGCCCTTGGGTGGTGCGGCTGGTGTGGTGTCCGGGCCCCTCCCTCTCCTCCTCATTATATAGGTGGAATCCCTAGTGTTTGCCCAAAGGTTCGAATAAGACCCCAATTCAAATCTTTCCATATGAGCGAAACCTAGGGGGACAGGGACTCCTCCCTTTCCTTCTCCCTTGGCCGGCCAGGGTGGTGGAGTCCACCATGGACTCCACCTTCCCCCTTGGTTGGCTGGTTAGGGTTGGTGTAGTCCAACCAGGACTCCACCTTCCATGCTGATTTCCTCCGGAAGGTTCTGGAACATTCTAGCGCCTTCCATAAATGCACCGGATCATTTCCAAACCTGGAAAGTGACTTCCTATATATGAATCTTATTCTCCGGACCATTCCGGACCTCCTCATGATGTCCTGGATCCCATCCGAGACTCCGAACAACATTCAAACTCCATTCCATATTCCATATCTACTTAAAATGACATCAAACCTTAAGTGTGTCACCCTACGGTTCTTGAACTATGTAGACATGGTCGAGACTCCTCTCCAACAAATAACCAATAGCGGGATCTAGATATCCATAATGGCTCCCACAGATTCAACGATAACTTAGTGATCGATTGAACCATTTACATACGATACCGATTCCCTTTGTCACGCAATACTTTACTTGTCCGAGGTTCGATCATCGGTATCTCCATACCTAGTTCAACCTCGTTACCGACAAGTACTCTTTACTCGCACCGTGGTATGTCATCTCTTGTGACCTAGTCACATGCTTGCAAGCTAATCAGATTATATTCCACCGAGAGGGCCCAGAGTATATCTATCCGTCATCGGGATGGACAAATCCCACTCTTGATCCATATGCCTCAACTCACACTTTCCGAATACTTAATCCCATATTTATAACCACCCATTTACGCAATGACGTTTGATGTAATGAAAGCATCCTTCCGGTGTAAGTGATTTACATGATCTCATGGTCGAAGGACTAGGTAACTATGTATCAAAAGCTTATAGCAAATTGAACTTAATGACTTGATCTTATGCTACGCTTATTTTGGTGTGTCTCCATTATATCATTTATCCAATGACATAACCTTGTTATTAATAACATCCAATGTTCATGATCACGAAACCATGATCATCTATTAATCAACAAGCTAGTTATACAAGAGGCTTACTAAGGACTCCTTGTTGTTTACACAACACACATGTATTAATGTTTCCGGTTAATACAATTATAGCATAAAAGTGTAAACATTTATCATGAACACTAAGATATAACAATAACTATTTTATTATAGCCTCTTGGGCATATCTCCAACAGAACTCGACAAGCGCGTTTTCCTATGTGCTATCCAAATTGGTAACGATGGATGTCATTTTTTTAGGATCTGTCGGGTGGATCTGAACTTCCTTTGAGTCCTTTGAGGTGCCGAAATCTTGCTCTTGCAAGGATCTACCTCCATCTAGTAAGACGTCGTGGTTGGTGGTGAGCTTGGTTGCCTCATACTCAGCTTGCATTCCGAATGATTTAGAAAGGTTGTGAAAATCCCTATCGTATTTATCAGATAGAGCAAAACTTACCTTAACCGTTATTGGGCCCTTAGGTCCAGGTATCCTCCAAATGACATATGTATAGTGTGGTACTGCCATAAATCTTGCATATGCGGGTCGTCCCAAGAGTGCATGGTACTGTGATGGCCAATGTATCACCTCAAACTCGAGTTTTTTCCTTCCTGAGGTTTTTTTTGTTCCGAAATGTACGTCGAGTGCTATTTTCCCCAAAGGGTAAGTTGATTTCTCAGGTGTGATGCCATGGAAACGTGTGATACGTCCAATTTGCATCACTATTTTATATCATAATTTGCTGTTATTCATTGATATATTTCATATTTGGAGATGATACTTATGTTATTTCATCTATTTTGCATGATTCATGATTATTGGAGGATCGCGCACCGGAGCCAGGATTCTGCTGGAAAAAGCGCCGTCAGAATGCAATATTTCGGAAGATCAACAGTTGACGGAAATTATATGAAAAATCCTATTTTCCAGAAGACGAAGGGAGCCAGAAGGGGGAGCCGAAGGGACACGAGGTGGGCCCACCTCATAGGCCGGCGCGGCCCAAGGCCTGGTCGCGCCGCCTTGTGAGGAGGGGGCCCACAGCCCCCTCTCGCCTCCTTTTCTTCGCGAACGTCTTCGTCCCGAAAACCTAAGCTCCAGAGGATAGGTCGCGAAGAGTCACAGCCGCCTCTGCGAGGCGGAGAACACCAGAGAGAAAAGAGCTCTCCAGCAGGCTGAGATCCACCGGGGAAATTCCCTCCCGGAGGGGGAAATCGACGCCATCGTCACCGCCATCGAGTTGGACATCATCTCCATCACCATCATCATCATCTCCATCATCATCACCGCCGTCTCCACCGCTGCAAATCGTCACCACTGTAACAATTTGGGTTTGATCTTGATTGTTTGATAGGGGAAACTCTCCCGGTGTTGAGTTCTACTTGTTATTGATGCTATTGAGTGAAACCGTTGAACCAAGGTTTATGTTCAGATTGTTATTCATCATCATATCACCTCTGATCATGTTCCATATGATGTCTCGTGAGTAGTTCGTTTAGTTCTTGAGGACATGGGTGAAGTCTAAATGTTAGTAGTGAAGTATGGTTGAGTAATATTCAATGTTATGATATTTAATTTGTGGTGTTATTCTTCTAGTGGTGTCGTGTGAACGTCGACTACACGACACTTCACCTTTATGGGCCTAGGGGAATGCATCTTGTACTCATTTGCCAATTGCGGGGTTGCCGGAGTGACAGAAACCTAAACCTCCGTTGGTATATCGATGCAGGGAGGGATAGCGAGGATCTCGTAGTTTAAGGCTGTGGTTAGATTTATCTTAATTACTTTCTTGTAGTTGCGGATGCTTGCAAGGGGTATAATCACAAGTATGTATTAGTCCTAGGAAGGGCGGTACGTTAGCACGAGTTCACCCACACAACACTTATCAAAACAATGAAGATTAATTAGCCGTATGTAGCGAAAGCACTAGACTAAAATCCCGTGTGTCCTCGAGAACGTTTGGTCATTATAAGTAAACAAACCGGCTTGTCCTTTGTGCTAAAAAGGATTGGGCCACTCGCTGCAATTGTTACTCTCGCACTTTACTTACTCGTACTTTATTGATCTGTTACATCAAAAACCCCTGAATACTTGTCTGCGAGCATTTACAGTGAATCCTTCATCGAAACTGCTTGTCAACACCTTCTGCTCCTCGTTGGGATCGACATTCTTACTTATCGAAGATACTACGATACACCCCCTATACTTGTGGGTCATCAAGACTATTTTCTGGCGCCGTTGCTAGGGAGTGAAGCGCTATTGGTAAGTGGAATTGGTAAGGGAAATTTCTACCGTTTGTGCTGATTTTTATTTCGCGCTCGCTGCCATAATTCATTATGGAGAGATCTTCTCTTGAGTTTTTATTTGGAAAATCTACTACTACTGCAAAGGTAGTGGATGAGGCGCCGAGTGAGGAAGAAATGCCATACAAAATACCTATGAAAATTATTGAACGTGTAGTGGATAACCGTTATACGGGGGATGGAACTGTCCACCCCGGAGATCATTTACTGTTCTTACATGAATTATGCGGTTTATTCAAGTGTGCAGGTATTGCTATGGATGAAGTGAGGAAGAAACTATTCTCTATATCGCTGTCTGGTAAAGCGGCGCATTGGTATAAATTACTGGATAATGGGGATTCTCTTGAATGGAATGATATTGTGCCCCGGTTTTATTCTAAGTTCTATCCTCCAAGTGAAATTCACAAAGACCGGAACCGCATATATAATTTTTGGCCTCATGATGGAGAGAGTATTGCCCAAGCGTGGGGGAGATTGAAGTCTTTAATGCTCAAATGCCCCATTCATGAGCTTCCTGGTAATGTTATTATTGATAATTTCTATGCAAGACTTTCTTTTGAAGACAAAACCTTGCTAGATACTTCTTGTTCTGGATCATTTATGCGCAACAAAGAAGAGTTTAAAAGGCACCTTCTTAATCGGATCCAGGAGAATACTGAAGGATGGGAGAACGACAAGGATAGAGAATCAGGTATAAATTATGATTATAAATGCATTGAAGCTTTTATGGATACTGATAAATTTCGTAATATGAGTTCTACTTATGGTCTTGATTCTCAAGTTGCTGCAAATCTTTATAAAGCTTTTGCCTCTCATTATGAATTGCCTAAGAAGAATTTTGATAAGTATCATGAACCGTATAAAGATAAAATTGATTCATCTATTAATAAATGTGTTGTAGTTGAAACTCGTTGATCATGTTATTCCCGAAGCTTATATTGAAAAAACTCCTTTCCCTGCTAAAATGAAGGAGTACTCGTTATAAATAGTGCGGTTCATAAAAGTGAAAAGAAACCTATAGAACCTGAGAACAAATAAAAGTTGAACCTGCTGTTGCAATAGTTAAAGATCTTGTGACTGAAAATGTGGAGGATGGTCATATTATGTTCTGTGAAGATGCTTCTAATATTGTTTCACATCCTAATAACTCTAAGAAAGCTAGTGTTCCTATGTTATCTGTTAGAATTGGAGATCATTGTTATTATGGTTTATGTGATATTGGTGCAAGTATTAGTGCTATTCCTTATGAGCTTTACACGGAGATTATGCACGAAATTGGTTCTTGTGAACTTGAAGATATTGATGTGGTTATTCGGCTGGCTAATAGAGAAACTATTTCTCCAATTGGTATTGTTCGAGATGTGGAAGTTCTATGCGGTAAGATTAAATATCCTGCCGACTTTTTGGTACTTGGTTCTGCTGCTAGTAAATATTGTCCTATCATTTTTGGTAGACCTTTTCTAAATACTTGTGGAGCTATTATAGATTGCAAGAAAGAGAAAATTTTGACTAAATTTGCTGGTGAATCTTATGAGTTTAACTTCTCTAAATTTACCAAAACTCCTTATAAAGCTGATTTGCCTAATAATGATTTTAGAGTTGAACAGTGTGCATCTATTGCTCTTGCTCCTAATAATCCTTTGCAACAACATTTGGAGAATAGTGAGAGTGAAGTTTTTAGGGAAGAAAGAGACGAGCTTGATGAAATTTTCCTTCGTCAACCTATTCTTAAGCATGATTTACCGGTAGAAGATCTGGGTACAACACCGCCACCAAAGGAAGATCCTGTCTTTGATTTAAAACCATTGCCTGATAATCTTAAATATGCTCATATTGATGATAAGAAAATATATCCTGTTATTATTAGTTCTAAGCTTACAGAGTTTGAAGAAGAAAGGTTATTGGAAATATTGAAGAAACACCGAGGTGCTATTGGCTACACTCTGGATGACTTGAAGGGGATTTCTCCCTCTATTTGCCAACATGCCATTAATATGGAAGATGATGCGAAGCCTGTTGTTGAACCTCAGCGTCGTCTAATTCCTAAGATGAAGGATGTGGTAAGAAATGAGGTATTAAGACTTCTTGAAGCTGGTATTATATATCCTATTGCTGATAGTAGATGGGTTAGTCCTATGCATTGTGTTTCTAAGAAAGGAGGAATGACTGTTGTGCCTAATGATAATGATGAGCTCATACCTCAAAGAGTAGTTGTAGGGTATAGAATGTGCATTGATTATCGTAAAGTTAATAAGGTTACTAAAAAGATCATTACCCTTTGCCTTTTATTGATCAAATGTTAGAAAGGTTATCTAAAAATACTCATTTTTGCTTTCTTGATGGTTATTCTGGGTTTTCACAAATTGCTGTTAAAACTAAGGATCAAGAGAAAACCACTTTCACTTATCCCTATGGAACTTATGCTTATAGACGTATGCCTTTTGGTTTATGTAATGCTCCTGCTACTTTTCAAAGATGCATGTCTCGCTATTTTTCATGGCTTTTGCGAGAGTATTGTAGAGGTATTCATGGATGATTTTTCTGTCTATGGGAATTCTTTTGATAATTGCTTGCGGAACGTTGATAAAGTTTTGCAGAGATGTGAAGAAACTAACCTTGTTCTTAATTGGGAGAAATGCCACTTTATGGTTAATGAAGGAATTGTATTGGGACATAAAATTTCCGAGAGAGGTATTGAAGTTGATAGGGCTAAAGTTGAAGCAATTGAGAAGATGCCCTATCCTAGGGATGTTAAAGGTATTCGTAGTGTTCTTGGTCATGCTGGGTTTTATAGGAGGTTTATTAAAGATTTCTCCAAGATTTCAAAGCCTCTTACTAATCTTCTTCAAAAAGATGTACCTTTTGTTTTTGATGATGATTGTAAGGAAGCTTTTGAAACTCTAAAGAAAGCCTTAACAACTGCTCCTATAGTTGAACCTCCTGATTGGAACTTACCATTTGAAATTATGTGTGATGCTAGTGATTTTGCTATAGGTGCTGTTCTTGGACAGCGAGTAAATAAAAAATTGAATGTTATTCATTATGCTAGTAAAACCCTTGATGCTGCTCAAAGAAATTATGCTACTACTGAAAAAGAATTGTTAGCTGTAGTCTTTGCTTGTGATAAGTTTAGATCTTATATTGTTGATTCAAAAGTTACTATACATACCGATCATGCTGCAATCAGATACCTTATGCAAAAGAAAGATGCTAAGCCAAGGCTTATTAGATGGGTACTTCTGTTGCAAGAATTTGATTTACATATTGTAGATAGGAAAGGTGCTGATAATCCTGTTGCCGATAATTTGTCTAGATTGGAAAATATTGCTTATGATCCTGTTCTCGTTAATGATAGTTTTCCGAATGAACAATTGGTCTGTAATAAAGGTGAGCTCGCGAGACAAGTCCTTGGTATGCTCGATTATGCTAACTTTATTGTTTCCAAGTACTTGCCTCCGACCTTTTCAGCTCAAGCAAAGGAGGAAATTCTTTTATGACTTGAGGCATTATTTCGGGATGACCCACACTTATATAAAGAAGGAGTGGATGGTATTCTGCGAAGATGTGGTCCCGAATATGAACAGCAAGAGATATTAAGTAAATGTCATGGTAGTGCTTATGGAGGACATCACGCCGGAGATAGAACCGCGCAAAAGGTTCTACAATCAGGTTTTTATTGGCCAACTCTCTTCAAAGATGCAAGGAAGTTTATTTTATCTTGTGATGAATGTCAAAGGGTTGGTAATATCTACAGAGCAATGAAATGCCTATGAATTATACTCTTGTTATTGAACCGTTTGATTGTTGGGGATTTGACTTCATGGGACCTTTTCCCTCTTCAGAAGGTAACACTCATATACTTGTTGCTGTTGATTATGTTACTAAATGGGTGGAAGCCATACCTACAAAAAGTGCTGATGGTGAGACCTCTTTAAGAATGCTTTTAGATATTATTTTTCCTCGATTTGGAGTTCCTAGATATATTATGACTGATGGAGGTTCTCATTTTATTCATGGTGGTTTTAGAAAGACTCTTGCTAAATATGGTATTAATCATAGAATTGCTTCCGCTTATCATCCCCAAACTAGTGGGCAAGTAGAACTATCAAATAGAGAAATTAAATCTATCTTGCAAAAGACTGTTAATAAAACTAGAAAGAATTGGGCTAGTAAATTGAAGGAAGCACTATGGGCTTATAGAACTGCTTATAAAAATCCCATGGGAATGTCACCTTATAAAATGGTTTATGGAAAAGCTTGTCATTTACCTTTAGAACTAGAGCACAAAGCTTATTGGGATGTTAGAGAATTAAATAAAGATCCTAAACTAGCCTGGTAATAAGAGGTTGCTGCAATTGAGTTCTCTAGATGAATGGAGAAGTGAAGCTTAGGAAAATGCTAAACTCTTTAAAGAGAAAGTTAAAAAATGGCATGATAGAAGGATTATCAAAAGAGAATTTAATATTGGGGATAAAGTCCTATTGTATCGGTCTCGTCTCGGATTCTTTGCGGGAAATTACTCTCGAAATGGGAAGGACCATATGTTGTTGAGGAGGTGTATCGTTCGGGAGCAATTAAAATTAGCTCTCTCCAAGGCAATGCCACACAAGTGGTGAATGGACAAAGACTCAAGCATTATATCTCAGGTGATTCTTACAATGTAGATGTTGATGTTATTCGAGTGGAAGCACCGGAGGCTTTCATCAAAGGTCAAATTGACAGTCCGCCAGAACTCGACTTTGAATAGGTAACAGTACTGGTAATGAAAAGTTCGCAATTTACTTTCCGCACAATGTTTTTTCTGTTTTTGGAAAATATGAAAAATTACGAGATCGAAACGGAGTGGAGGAGACGCACGAGGGCGTGCCCCCATAGGCCGGCGCGGGCCCCAGCCAGGCCGCGCCGCCCTATGAGCTGGCCGCCTCGTCGCCTCTTTCCGACTCTGGTTCGACCTGGTACTTTCCTTATGACATACAAATTCCTGCTATATAATCCCCCGGGCCCCTGGAGGTCCGTATATCGTTTTCTCGACGTGTTTTGTTTCGAGCTGTTTCTGTCAGGATTTGTTTTCAATCTAGGAGCACCATGGCCTCCAACAACAAGGGCAAGGGGCTTTCGGAGGAAGAATTGAAAAGGGTGTCATCAAAACAAGAGCAACAAGCCGTTGGGAGTAAGCAAATCTTGGTGGGATCTGTTGACACTCGACGTTCTTTTTCTCATAACTTGCAGGGACCCTTACCACCTGCTTTTAGCCTCGACTCTTTCCCCGTGTTGGAAGAAGCTCTACGAACTACCGATGAGTTTTGTGATCAATACCGGGCTCTAAGAAGAGAAGTGGAGATACTCCAGGAGGAGAATTACCGACTCCGTAGAATGCTGGAATATTACTCGATTCCCATCACAAGGTCGCCACCGCCAACTTCAGATAACAATGAATCTCTTCGAGTCTTAGTGCAGAATTGCCAAACTGAGAAACTGAAGCTGAAGGAGATCTGTAAGAAGCGCGGGAGGAATTCATCACCACCATCGCCGAAGGAGTAATTCATCATCGGTATTGGCATCCCCTTGGTTTGTTCCAAGCTTGGGGGAGTGCCGCGGTATCACATCATCACTACCTTTTACTTTTTACTGTCAAGTAGTGTCATATCATGAGTAGGGAAGTTATCATATAAGATGGGTTGCAGTGTGGAAGTATCTCTCCTTTAGTTGGTTGTCTATGTATCCCTTGGTGTGAGTTATCATTATGGAATATTAATGAGAAGTCTTATCATTTACATATTGCACATCTTATTTTAGTTTGCAATCCTTATTATATGATTGATCTTGTTATTAGTATTGGTATCACTTTGGGAGCATTGAATAAATCTATTTGGTTTTGGCAAACTTAGCATTGGTCAATAGCAACAACACTTTGAGGTTTAAGTAGAAAAGAGAAATACATGTAGTTGTTTCATTATCTTTCTTTCTTGTTAGCTCATAGCTTATTATTCTGAAGTTAAAACTGTTTGTGCTTGCAAGGAAGATGCATGATTGTTTCTATCACATGTATATTTGTTTGTTTCCCTCGACTCTTATGCTTGCTAATTAACCTTGCTAGCCAAAGACCTGTACTGAGAGGGAATACTTCTCGTGCATCCAAACCTTAACCCAAACCTATGCCATTTGTGTCCACCATAACTACCTACTACATGGTATTTCCTGCCATTCCAAGTAAATACTTCGTGTGCTACCTTTAAACAATTCAAAATTTACTATCTCTTATTTGTGTCAATGTTTTATAGCTCATGAGGAAGTATGTGGTGTTTTATCTTTCAATCTTGTTGGGCAACTTTCACCAATGGACTAGTGGCTTCATCCGCTTATCCAATAATTTTGCAAAAAGAGCTGGCAATGGGATTCCCAGTCCCAAATTAATTAACCTAAATAGACACTCCTCCATGGTATGTGATTGATGGACGGCACCCGAAGGATTCGGTTAGCCATGGCTTGTGTAAGCAAAGGTTGGGGGAGTGTCATCATAATAAAACTAAAATAAAAAGGCACTCCTTCATGGTATGAGATTGTTGGCAGGCACCCGAGGATTCGGTTAGCCATGGTTTGTGAAAGAAAGGTTGGAAGGAGTGCCACACAAAAATAAAATGGGAGCCGCTCTTTGAAGGTTTGTCTGGCAAGGGGGTTAGAGTACCCGCTACCAGTCGTTGACAACAACAAACACCTCTCAAAATGTTACTTTCATTCTCTTTATATGATTTCAAAACTGAAAAATCTCTAGCACATGATTTAATCCCTGCTTCCCTCTGTGAAGGGCCTGTCTTTTACTTTATGTTGAGTCAGTAAACCTATTTCCCTCCATCTTAAGCAAGCATTTGAGTTGTTGTGATCAAACTACTATATTGTGATTTACCTCATCATGTCTTTTACTTTTCCTTGTTTAGTACAAGTTTTATCTGCATGAATATAGCTTTGAAAGTTATCAATGATCATGAGGAGACTATTATGATTGAGTATGCAAGTTGTGCCATATAAACTTTAACATAAGAGCGCTGCTC
Source organism: Lolium rigidum (assembly GCF_022539505.1). Classification (NCBI taxonomy): domain Eukaryota; kingdom Viridiplantae; phylum Streptophyta; class Magnoliopsida; order Poales; family Poaceae; genus Lolium; species Lolium rigidum. The sequence continues at coordinate 77,014,624 of NC_061513.1, forward strand.
GATAGATAAGTATAACCTGTTAACTGTTCTTTGACCAAGAACGAAGTTTGCCATCACCAACTAAGATTTCTTATGCACCTTTATTTGTGATTACCTTATACTTGTTTCAAGTTGAATTATATGAGGAAGTTGTTTACTAGAATGTCTTGTGTGAATGAATATGATGCTTCTTGTCCGTATTTTATTTATCGACTCTTCACTCCATAAACATGTGGTCCTGTTTACCGAGTTCAGTTTCGCTTGGGGACAAGCGAAGTCTAAGCTTGGGGGAGATGATACGTCCAATTTGCATCACTATTTTATATCATAATTTGCTGTTATTCATTGATATATTTCATATTTGGAGATGATACTTATGTTATTTCATCTATTTTGCATGATTCATGATTATTGGAGGATCGCGCACCGGAGCCAGGATTCTGCTGGAAAAAACGCCGTCAGAATGCAATATTTCGGAAGATCAACAGTTGACGGAAATTATATGAAAAATCCTATTTTTCCAAAAGACGAAGGGAGCCAGAAGGGGGAGCCGAGGGGACCCGATGTGGGCCCACCTCATAGGCCGGTGCGGCCCAAGGCCTGGCCGCGCCGCCCTGTGAGGAGGGGGCCCACGGCCCCCTCTCGCCTCCTTTTCTTCGCGAACGTCTTCGTCCCGAAAACCTAAGCTCCAGAGGATAGGTCGCGAAGAGTCACAGCTGCCTCTGCGAGGCGGAGAACACCAGAGAGAAAAGAGCGCTCCGGCAGGCTGAGATCCGCCGGGGAAATTCCCTCTCGGAGGGGGAAATCGACGCCATCGTCACCGACATCGAGTTGGACATCATCTCCATCACCATCATCATCATCTCCATCATCATCACCGCCGTCTCCACCGCTGCACATCGTCACCGCTGTAACAATTTGGGTTTGATCTTGATTGTTTGATAGGGAAACTCTCCCGGTGTTGATTTCTACTTGTTATTGATGCTATTGAGTGAAACCGTTGAACCAAGGTTTATGTTCAGATTGTTATTCATCATCATATCACCTCTGATCATGTTCCATATGATGTCTCGTGAGTAGTTCGTTTAGTTCTTGAGGACATGGGTGAAGTCTAAATGTTAGTAGTGAAGTATGGTTGAGTAATATTCAATGTTATGATATTTAAGTTGTGGTGTTATTCTTCTAGTGGTGTCGTGTGAACGTCGACTACACGACACTTCACCTTTATGGGCCTAGGGGAATGCATCTTGTACTCGTTTGCCAATTGCAGGGTTGCCGGAGTGACAGAAACCTAAACCTCCGTTGGTATATCGATGCAGGAGGGATAGCAGGATCTCAGAGTTTAAGGCTGTGGTTAGATTTATCTTAATTACTTTCTTGTAGTTGCGGATGCTTGCAAGGGGTATAATCACAAGTATGTATTAGTCCTAGGAAGGGCGGTACGTTAGCACAGGTTCACCCACACAACACTTATCAAAACAATGAAGATTAATTAGCCGTATGTAGCGAAAGCACTAGACTAAAATCCCGTGTGTCCTCGAGAACGTTTGGTCATTATAAGTAAACAAACCGGCTTGTCCTTTGTGCTAAAAAGGATTGGGCCACTCGCTGCAATTGTTACTCTCGCACTTTACTTACTCGTACTTTATTCATCTGTTACATCAAAAACCCCCGAATACTTGTCCGTGAGCATTTACGGTGAATCCTTCATCGAAACTGCTTGTCAACACCTTCTGCTCCTCGTTGGGATCGACATTCTTACTTATCGAAGATACTACGATACACCCCCTATACTTGTGGGTCATCAACGTGTTTCTGTTGGTGCCAAGTTAGCCAGTGAGATGTTCATCTTCCTCAACGTATCTGCGTAAATGAGGTTTATGCTACTTCCTCCATCAATGAATATGCGAGAAACGTCGGATCCTTCAATGACTGATGGCAACACCATTGTCGAGTGCCCTGGCCGTGATACTTGTGGTGGATGGTCCTTGATTGAGAATCCTATTGGCTGCCCCGACCAATTCAAATACTCGATGGTTCGTGGTGGTGCCAATACTGCCATGTTTACTTGTCGCGAAATCAACTTCTGCGACCTATTCGACGATTTGCCCTTCTGGATCATCAACATTGCTCCTTTTGAGGGGGTGAAATCATCATTAGCATTTGGGGGCCCCGCAACTTGTAGCTGATGCTGATTTGCGCTGGTAATTGTGGGTGGTGGTGGCAATGGTACATGCACCTCACTCCTTAGCCCTTGCGCGTATCCTCTCCTGACTGCCTCTGCTTGTGTGCTCTCTGTTACCCTTTGCAATGCTTGGAAAGTTTGGCAGTCCTTTTGTAGGTGTCCAGACTATCTCCTTCCGTCAGAGTTGACATAAAAGTGCATCTGACACGGCCCGTTTAGTAGTTCCTCGGGTGACACATTATATGGCCTTGGAAACCTTGGTCGACTATTTTGCCTGCTGGAACTTGGTGCGTCTTTGTGATCGTTTCGTTGGTCATTGCTTTTGTGGTAATCACCACGATGATTTCCACCATTGTTTCCTCGGAAGCCAGCCGATACTTGGCCGGGACCATCATACTCCGCAAAATTGCGGAAACGCCACCTGTTCTGTTTGTTATTTCTATTGCGTTCTTCGGGTGATCTCTGCCATTTATTGTGAACAACATCCTCACCGTCAGCCCACTAGTTTGCTATTTCCATGAGTTCTGCTACTGTTCTTGGGTTACATCTCACCAACTCTTCTATTATATCTCTTCTTCGTATTCCTGCAACGAACGCTTCGATTGCTCTTTCGTAAGACACATGCTCAGCTGAGTTTTTGATGATACTCCACCGCTGGATATATGTTCTCATCGACTCGTTTGACTTCTGATTGCAAGTCCTTAGCTTCTCTATTGACGCTGGTTTTCTTGCAGGTAGAACGAAAATTCCTCACGAACAGGTCTTCGAAGGTTTCCCAAGTATCGATGGATCCCTCTGGCAACTTCCTCATCCACGATCTTGCAGCTCCACTGAGATGGACCTGGATGCTTTGCATAGTTATTGCTTTTG